>NC_081408.1:8996458-9053429 GCF_030272615.1 Cryptomeria japonica
TATACAATAATAAATAGAATATATACAGTACATTGTAAATTATGGTTAATTTGTTTGTCCATGGAACTCTTAAGATTTTTTTAAATAAAATAACAAGTCCTCTATTAATATATGGTCGGCCAACATAACCCAACCCCAAAGTTTTTTGAAATTTAAATTTCATCTATTATACTATATTCTATATCATAATTTAGTTGTCTATCGACTAACAATTTATACGCAAGAGTAAACATTAAAAATAATTTTTATTTAAAATTATTAAAAAGAAAATTACACTTTTTTTTTTTTTTTGATCGGTAAAAGGCCGAAGCCGAAAATTTTATTAATCATTAATAAAATTTACAACACTCCACTCGTGCAAGCGGCAGTAGGAAAGAGTGGAGGCAAAAAAACCTCCAGCTTTGCCCGAGACCAAAGTCCAGAAAAATCCTACAACTATAATAAGAATAAGATTTTTGAAAATTACAATAGTACCCTGGGCTAAGGGTGATCAGGGTGGGAAGATATTTTCTTTCCCTTACAAGCCCCTTTTAACATATTACAATTATCAATGCTCTCCTTGTGCCATGTCTTGAGTTTGAGCTTTGACTTAATGTTGTTTATAGGTCGTTTCAACATAGCTATCTTCCTTTCTTTTGTTTAAGATGGCCTTGTTCACCCTACATGATTAGTTTTCATACCACTTGCCAAGATTGTTTGTAAAATTTAATTTTCCTATTTCAAATACTATATTTTATATTCCAATCTAGGATTATTCCTTAGCCATTTATCCGATTGGATCTACCATTCCAAAATTTAAATAGAGAAATATAAACAAAGTGTTTCGATTTCCTACTCTAGTGTGTCTTAAAAGCTTAACCTCATTTATCTACACATGAAAAATAGTTGATATGATACATTTAGAAACAGAGTTCATAGTAATTTCGTTGTTGAAAAATGCACATCAATAGTTATGAACCACCAATTTACTTCCTTTTGTTTTTGTATCAGGATGCTATCCCCAATAAAGGATGATATCCAGGATACAATAATAAAAGGGAATAAAGGGGATTCTATTGCGCCTGTATCCGTGTCAAGCTAACTCACATAGCCATATAAAATCTATACGAAAAGGGCAATAGATAGAAATGGATGAGTACCATTGCAGTATTTAACTTTAATTCTCACCCAGAATATTCTGCATTCTTTCCACTTATTATCCGTAGTCTATGGAATGTTAGATAATCTTCCATATATAGATAGCAATGCAACAAGTGGCATACAAGTATATTTTAAAAACTTGCAGAAATATTAGATCTTGCAATTGATGCTCTTAGTTCATATAAGTCTACATATATAGATGTCAAAGGCCTTCATTGTAGACTTTATTAACAAATCCCTCCCTGATTATGTATCCACCTATATGAGTATACACAAATTATTGTATTCATATATATGAATATATATGAATATAAAAAATAGTGTATAAATATATCAACCAATCCTCAATATATGTAGGAGTATATGAACAGGAAAAACAATAGTAACTAAAATGAAAGGTTAGAGCTACTCTCATGAAATGGATATGAGTAGAACCATAAATTTAACAGTAAAATCACACTATTTTATTGAATTTAAACCAACTATGTTTATCCTTAAGATATGGCAAGATTAATATCTCTTTCAAAGTTTGTATTGTCCATAAGATAACATTGTTTTTCTTAATATAGTAATAAGCTAGAGTACCAAGCTAAGGAGAATATAAAGTGACAAGGAAGGAACAAAATTGTCACATCTTCAGTCCAGGATCTGTAGCCACCTTATTTTGAGCTTCAAGGGGAAGGATTCACCCCTTTCCCATCATCCAGTTCGAAGCCCTCTTCCTTTAAGAAGTCCTCGAGCCAAGTAGTCTTTGGCGGGTTCCTCACGTAAAATAATTGAAACATGAAATTAACATTCCTATCGACTTCAACAGTCCTTTCCTTGGTAAATTCTTCCTCATCCATAGTGATAATGGGGAGTCTAGGCACCGGCCTGTTGTTTCTCATAAAAACATCATAATCTCTTGGCCTTGGTATGGTCCAATCATTGTCAATATTGACAAGAACCCTCTCCATTTCACCCAAGATGGAGGCTATGAAGATCTCCTTGCATACAGCACCTGTGTCCTCTCTATTCTTGGTGAAGAACACCGTAATGGCCAAAAACAAGGCCGCCACATCAGAGTTTGCCCTAGTTCGGTTAGCATTTGTGAGATAGTTTGGGCCAAGGATGTTCTCTAGAACATCTAGTACTAAGGCATGAGGAAAGCGAATAGTACGTTTGAGGCGATCCTTGGTGATGACCCCATCGAAGGCCATTTGAAATTACACTTTTTTTTAATCATAAGAGTAAATATTCTATTGGTTGATGACAATACATCCATTCTTTTTAAAATCCCAATATCTCATGAACATTAAATTTCATCTATTATATTATATTCTATATTAAGTTTTAGCTCTCTACAATATAGGAACAATAATTAACACTATATCAAGTCATACAAAATTTGAGATAACATGATTCAACTGGCATATAAGATTATTGCCAAATCCAAGTTTAGTATCTTTCACAATAAATAGAATACCAAATTCTCTTTTTTGCCTCCATGATCTCATGCCAAACCAAGATAACACGATAGAGCTACTCTGAATATATTTTATAAGAATCCACATTTTCTATATTTTGTACAAGAATCCCTACTCTATATGTTGCCACTAAGCCTTGAAACCAAGCCAGAGTGGTTCAAAATCTAAAGATGAACCGATTGGCTTCCTACAAAATATCATTTTAGAATCCTTAGAGCTGATGATATTCTATGGTCAAATAAATGACTGTTGAGTCTTCTTCCACAACTCTTCCTCATGGAACAACTCTTCACATGCTTGGCAAGTTGCTCGACACACTTCACATTTTCTATTCATGAGAAATTTTGGGATTTAAATTATAATAAACCTCTGTTAAAAAATCTATTAAAAAAGAATATGAAAAAAATAACAAGAAGATTGATGTTTCAAGTAAATCATTGGTAATCCATTAATAGAAAATCTTTCTCCAACAACATTGACTTAAAGCTTGATGTGTCACAAGGATGTTCTATAGAAATAAAATAAGATAATTGGTTCCTAGGAAGAATAGAAAGGAGAGAGCTCATTTGATAGTATAGGACATCATATGCCTTTGAGAAAGAGAAGAAATGATTTCATATGCTATAAACCAATCAAAATGATTGAGAATCCATTTGAGCTTGCATCCTTAAATTTCCTTGCCACAAAAGTCAATATTGAACAACACTTTTTGATTCCATGAAATTGGAAAATTACCATTTCAATTCAATAAAGATAATGATGAATTATTTAATTTAATAAATAATAAATGAAAGGATAAATTTTCAATTGGAAGATGAAGTTAATTTGTGAGGCAAGGAAAAGTTTCTAATGTATAGGCATAGTTTTGAATGATTAAAGTGGGATAGGCCTGAACCTTTAACATATCCGCTAAAAAGAAACAACTTGGGGTGCATGAGGGTTGGAAACCCAGCCAAAAAACAAAACCCAAAAGACACAAAAACCTTTGATTCGATTGCCACAATTTTTTTTTTGTTCAATTAAATAAGAAAAGTACCATTTCAATGAAGGAGGATAATAATGAATTATCAATTTAATATATAATAAGTGAGAGGATGAAGTTTGTATTGAAAGAGGAAGTCAAAATTTTGAAGGAAAATAAAATTTGTAAGAGACTATGGTTTTTATTGGAAAGGGAAGAAATTTCTAATGTATAGGTGTAGTTAACTAATGAGATGAAAATGAAAATTTTTAAATGACATTTTATTTTTAAACATGACATAATATAAGTTTTATTAATTTCAGATGTAAAAAATATAAAATGAGAGTGAGAAATAATTAAGTATGATAGACAATACGTACACTAAATAACCTAACTAATTATTAATATTATTTTTTACTAATCTTAGAATTATAATTCATATTAAATAATTAAATATCATTTTATTGAAATGAAAGTTATAGCTTATAAGACATAAATATAATTAAAATAATATAATTTTAAACCAACAATACTTCAAATTTATAATAATCAAGAACTACCGTGCAAATATACAGTAGCCCTACATTGTAAATTAAGGTTAATTTGTTTCCCCTTGGAATCTCTAAGATTTTTTTAAAATAAAATAATAATAAGTCGTCTCCTATTCTATGGTCGGCCAACCCAACGCAACAAAAGCGGTGTCCTATGATATCATATAAATCCTAGTGGAGAATGCTTTAACAAACCAAATCAGGTAACACGCGTACAGGAACAACAGATTGTTTATTTTACAAACCCTAGGGTCTAAAGTCTTCAGTTTTCAATTATACTCTTTTTTCGGCATTACTTGTGCTTTAGCCATGGCGAGCAGAGGATTTGAATTCCCTGTATCAGCAGGCAGTTCATCAATTCCTGTCATGTTTGGATCTTCGGCTTCTGTGCCACCGACACCTCTCTTTGGCACCACTGCGGTTTACGCGCCTGCACCATCCTTCCCCGGCACTGCGACTTACGGGCCTACTTCTTTCTTCGGCGGCAGTGCAGCTTACATGCTTACACCTTACCGCACTGCGGCTTACGCGACTACGCCTCTCTTCGGTGCCACTACGGTTTGTACGCCTACGTCTTTCTTCCCAATCCCCGCGCAATCTTCTGCACTCGATGTGTCTTTCAGCATTCCGAGCATACGATTTTCTACACCACCCATGCTTTTCAACCCTCCGGCAGGAAATTCTACTTCGACTTTTGTTACTCCGCCCACTTCATTTCCTTTTGGAACCTCAGCGACTCAATCTTCCTCTGCATCTCAACATTCACTTGCGTTTAGCAGTTTTGATTCATATTCTTCACCCACTGGTGCAACTACAATTAAAATTCCCGTGTGTGGTCAAGCGACTGCGCTAGTACAGACCACTACTTCTGATGCTGTAACCGTGCCATTTTCATCACGACCAACTTCCGCTACCAATTCCGCTGCATATCCCCGTTTTACGTTATCGTCTTCAGAGGCATCTATGACAACTCCTGCACCTTCAGTAATAGGTAAGTCTCTGTTTCGTAGTCACTGCATTATGATTTGTCATTTACCGTTTGATAAATATTTGGTTAGGCTATGGCGAAGCTTGAAAGTTTCCTAGTTTTCGGAATGTTAGTAGAGGTTCTAGGCTGCCTTGAAATGTTTTCTTTTGCTTTTAATATCTCAGGCAGGATTAGATCACATATCTGAAGACTTCTAAATGTAATCGCTGGTAAATTTGCACTTTTAAGCCTCAAGGTTAAAACCTACTATGTATGATTAACATAAATCAAATATGCTTTTTCTGCGCACAGAGTTTTTATAGATATAAATGAGTATGTGTCTAGAAATGAATTCGGGTTTGATGTGATTTGAGATATATAGAACTAACATTGTTTGATGTTTTGGTTTCGCAGTTAACTTTGGAGAGTGGGATAGGCCAATGGATATAGCGCGCCAACATGACACTTTTAATCTTATGTTGAGACAACGTATGCGACAGAAGTATGCTGCTATGGTAGGGAGGGATCAACTTTATGAGAGAGTAGCAAGGGAAGAGGTTGGAAGAGATTGGGACCTAATTGAGAGAGACCAAGCTCAAGCAGATTGGGATAGTCTGCAGATCCAACATGGTGAAGCGCGAGAGAGGGAGACACAAATGCAGATAGAGGTGCAACAACTATATGCTAAGATAGAGGCACTCAAAATAGAGCAAGATCGTGTGCGAGGAGAGCTCGAGAAACTTCATCAGAAAGAGGTGCAACAACTATGTACTAAGATAGATGCACTTAAAGTGGAGCAAGATCCTGTGCAACAACTATTTGCTAAGATAGATGCACTCAATGTAGAGCAAGATCGTCTGCAACAGATATGTGCCAAGATAGATGCACTCAAAGCAGAGCAAGATCGTGTGCGAGGAGAGCTCGAGACACTTCATCAGATGAGAACAGCAGATATACAAGTATCGCAGAGGATGGATGCACGACAACGGAGAATGCTAGCTTGAGAGAGGCATTAAGGCGAGCAGAGGAGCATCGAG
This sequence comes from Cryptomeria japonica, assembly GCF_030272615.1. Lineage (NCBI taxonomy): Eukaryota > Viridiplantae > Streptophyta > Pinopsida > Cupressales > Cupressaceae > Cryptomeria > Cryptomeria japonica. The sequence goes on from NC_081408.1 coordinate 9,002,581, forward strand.
AAGGGTTAGTTTTATTGTAGCCTGCAAATCCTATACCACCTATAAATTTTGATCTCATATTTTGTCATAGCCGTAAGAGAATATAAATTCTGTCCTCATATTTTGTCATAATCGTTAGAGATTGAATATTGTATGCGTATATGGGAAGACATTTTTAATGAATGATTTGATTTGACTATGTATTTATGTGTTGATGTGTTTTTTATATGATTATGATATAGAAATAAATAGATGTGATGTTATGATGATAATTTGGATTATTAGTCCCTGCCTGTATAGGCAGAGACTTATGTTTTCGTCTCGCTTTATTAGTCTCTCCTTGGGAAGCACGTCAACAAAAAATAAACAACTTTCCCTATGGTTTGCAACTTTTGATTAAAAAATAAAATTTTAGACAATTTTCTTCTTTTTATGATTGGCCCACCATATTTTTCCTGGAGATTTTTATATTTTTCGGTTAAAAATTAAAGGAAAAAATCTTGTGACCAATGAAAAACGGACAGAAAAAAATTGAAGAAATTTCCTAACGTTTAGTTTCTAAAGGTTTTGGTGGTTATGCGACATTCTACGAATTGTTATCATGTCTATGTGTGACGCTGGGAATTTAGGGCATTAACCGTCAGCATCCTCCAGATTGCTTTCACCATTAAAGAAGAAGGTGCAGGAAACTAAAACTCTTTGCGGGCCATGTCCCCTTCTTTACAGCCAATAATGACCTTCTTCCACTCCTCTCATTCAACCAGTTTTATTGTCGTTGTTCATTCAGCCAGCCTTCATCGTTGCCGCTTCGGTAAGTTAATTTTGCCTTAATGGTTAGAAAAATAAGAATTTGATGTCTTGATGATAAGCTCATATATTAGCATGTGTGTGTAGGACTAGGTTTTTGTTTTGCATGTCCATTGAGCAAAGCCTGGTAATGTGTATCCAATTTAGGGGTTTTAAACCATGAATTAGTTTCTGACCCAGGTAAGTGATTTCATCAGGAAGTGAAATACATGCATAGATAAAGAACCCCTGTAGCTTCTTACACAAGGGATGACTTAATCTACTATGATGACTTTGTCAAATTGAAACAAAGATGTCTACATTTCATTCACCATATGTTCAATTGAAAACATGACCATAGCGACACAGGTGTTGCCTATGTAAAGCTAGAGAGAAGATACACTTTGAATCCTTTGCAAATAGCTACATCTAGTCTTTAACTCCAGGGTTAGATTTACATGAACTTCAATGAAATCAACAGTTCAGTAGCTCATTTTGCAAGGCTTTCAGTAAGGAAATTACATGGGAAATTTGGGGCTCTATTTGCAATGGTGATTGCAAATAGTTTCCTTACAATAGAACAGAGTATAACTGAATTTGAGAACCTGAGGGTGCTTAGAGCTACCACAAGCCTAATAATTACCATAAAAAAGTGTTTCCGTACGGAAATTGCAGGGAAAATTCAGGCCACTCTTTGCAATTAGAATTGCAAATTGATTAATAACCTAATCATATACCACAATACACCTAGATTTAACGACCTGAAGTTAACTTTACAATGACTCTAAACACTCAACAAACAAACCCTCTTGTCTAATAACATATGCCTCTGGCATAAGCTTGGCTGCTAAACTCTTGAAACATAATCAACTTGCTTCACATTCCATTGATTCTATCAATAAAACTTTATGAGCAACCACAACTTTTTTGAAAATCATAGCTTTAGACTAACAAAGAATGTACTCATATCATTGATGTGTTTGTCTTCTCCAGTTATATTATTGTAAGATACGAATTGAATTTTTATGTTGTTTTTATGGTTAATCACACAACTTTTTGGAAAATCACAGATTTAGTCTGGCAAAGAATGTACTCATATCATTGATGTGTTTGTCTTCTCCAGCAACATTACTGGATGATGCCAGTTGAATTTTTATGTTGATTAGTATCACTAAGATTTAACAATGCATGATATTTTTCGAACTCATTGGTTTATAGTATTATAGAAGTGTGGATTATTTATCGTAACTATTTGGTATTCTTTGCAATGCATCAGTATTTAATAGCAAATTTTTGGGAATCATATGCCTGTCAATATTTATTCAGTCTCCATGAAACAGGTCTATTCTTTTTAAAACAGATGTTATTGAGTGTGGTAGGGCTTTTGTCTCCTGTAGCTACAGCTTCCCCACAGGGCATTGCAGCACCACATAACTTTGCGGTGACACTCAACACTCAACAAACAACCCTCCTGTCTAATAACATATGCCTCTGACATGGGCTTGGCTGCTAAACTATTGAAACAAAATCAAATTGCTTCACATTCAATTAATTCTGTGAATAAAATCTGTATGAGCAGCTACCATCTCTACAATGGTGAGCCTGAGACTGTCAACATGAATAAAACAAGCAGCCACCACATCTGCAAACAACAAGCAGAAGGCTATCAACACTAAACACCCAGTTTCCATTAGCGAACATTCACAAGACAACGAGTCACGCAACAACGCAAATTAAGACTGAGGCCCACAAGAATAAGTTTGAAAAAACCAAATTAAAAACATGTTTTTAAACTATATTTTAATGACATACGCTAAGCCTTTTTCCATACACATTTTGGTGCAAACTAAAATGATTTTTTTCCTGTTTTCTTTAACTCCGTCTAATTTCAAACTTTATATTAGAAATTTGGCAAACCCTGAGACATAGATACCAAATACATAGAAACTTCTTTGGGGCACTTTTTATTTACTGCACCTATCCATGCATATAACATAAATTTCTGCCCATAGTAACCATGAAACTCGGCATCAGAGACACATCTGTACTCACATTTCCAGCAAGTATATTCAAAAGTTAATATAGTCACACCATTATCATATACTCATATAAAATGACACTAAATTAAAAAAGAGATCAGTGCAATCTTTGACCAAGATTTGTACTTATTACCAAGTTGGTTAGATGATCATCCAAACAGTCAATAGGCAGTATGCTTTGTTAAATTTTAGTGATCAGTAATGACAGAATGCCTCAGAAAATATCCCCACGTGGAATGCAATGAGTGTTGGTGCTGCACAAAATGGAATTTTTTATTAAACTTCAGAAGTTTTTAAACCTGGAGCAAGTTTATTTTAAAATATTAAATTCTATCGAAGGCTATTCAGCCTTTTGGTACATAAAACAGCCAATGGTGAAGGAATGCGTAAGGTCAATAGATGTGGAAGTAAAACTCAAATTGCAATCACATTCTACCGAGTTCAAAGGTAAAACATGAAGAGATATAGCATGTGTTACAAGAAAATGACTTGACAATGCGATTAATAGAGAACAAGAGGCATTGTTGGGATAGAGAGTCGATGGTAGAAGTAACCCATGTTAAGTAAGAAGGTGTGCAGGGCATAAGAAACTGGTGTGTGGTTCTGTAAATAGGGAAGGGAATCGTGGAAAGTAGCAGTGACCCATGAAGGAAAGGCAGAGCGTGAGAGAAGTTTGTTTGTCTGCAAGTTTGAGAGGGCCATTAGAAGGCCATTATTGTAGAAGTGTTTTTACAGCTTTGAGGAGAATAAGATTAAATTCTTTGTTGCAATCTAAACACAAGAGTCTGTGTTTGTTTTTGTTTTTGAATTGTGAATTTCTATTGGCAAGAGGGGTTTCTTTCTCTTGCATCACAAATCTTTCCTAACGAAAATTTGAAGGATATAGCGTTTTATTTGGTTCTTTCAAGATGGTGATTATTTTACAATGTTTTAGCAGGATATTGCAAAATGATTACAGTTTTCTTATAACCTTAAAGATCTATTGTATTACCAAGAAAACAAACAAAAGTTTTCTGACTATTCATCTCAACTGCAATTTCCACACTAGAGATCAATATTTTCTATTAATCTCCGCTATATTTTTTTTTTGATATTTTTTTGCAATTGGGAGGGACTCCAGCTGTATCACAGCTCTTGTTTTTGTAATTGTTTATGAAATAAATGTAAATTATTGATTCAATTTAATTATCTGTAAATAATAGAAACAAACTTAAATAATTAGAAAACATAATTAAGAAAGAGAAATAGCATTTTTAATAACCACCTAATTAAGAAGGAAGGAATGTGACAAGGCATACAAAGGGTAACACCATTACAAAAAAAACTAGGACTATTAAGAATTTATAACATACATAAACAAAGAGACAACAAACACATGAATCGACATGTCAAGTTTCATTTAAACACATGTATTGGGAAGAGTGGAGCACCATAGCATATATAAGAAAAAGGAAGGAGCATAGAGAGATACCTATCGGATCTTTTCCACGTGTATTGCATTACTGTTCTTTTACAATGGAAAGTGTAACGGAGAGCATGTTAATTATAAGGTCATACAAGTTGCTTGTGGAAGACATAGTTGTTCCAAAACATTCTAATGCAATATCATTAGACATCTTGAGCTCTTGGTGATGACAATCATTTTACATAATACCATCAATGAGTAGGTGAAGAAAGAATTGAAGTGAAGAAATTTTGATCTTTAGAGACATAATAACCTCAACATGACATAAAAGGAGATGTAAACATGAGAGAAAAAATGTTTGTATAGTAAATATATAAGGTAGGATAATATGGATGCCAATTTTTACTTTGTTGATCAACAATTTTATTGCTATGGATCATATAAAGAAACTTTTTCACTTAATAGTTCTTGAAAAAAAGTTATTGCTATATTTAAAAACAAAATTAAAGTTAAAATGTAAAATGATATTTTCTATTCAAAAATTTTATGACCTTAGTAGTAGAAAATTTATGTGGTGATGTGTTTTTGACATGATTATGTTATAGAAATAAATGTATGTGATGTTATGATGATAATTTGGCTTATTTTTGTTATGATGAAATCTATAGAGGGATCTTTGAATGTTTATATGGAATTGATAATGGTTTAGCTGCTAAAGTAGACTTTAATGAAAGATGTAACCTCTCCAATAACAGAATTAGTAAGGATAAGGGTAGGGATAGATCAAATGAGATGTACACATGCAAAAAAATCTCACAAGTATTGTAGGTATATAGGGTAGGATGATATGGATGCCAATTTTTACTTTGCTGATCAACAAGCTTACATTAAATAATTCATTTAATTTAAGTGAATTGTCAACTTGGCCATTGGATTATAAAGAGTAGAGAAGTGATGTTGGGTATGGATCATATCAATAAACTTCTTCACTTAATTCTTGAAAGAAGAGTTATTACTATATTTGAAAATAAAATAAAAGTTTGTTAAACAATATTTTCTATTCAAACATTGCATATTACCTTAGCAATACCAAATTTTTTTATTTTTTTTGATCGATAAAAGGCCGAGGTCAAATTTATTTTTATTATAATAAATATTACATCTCCATTCAGTGTGGGCACCGGTAGGAAAGAATGGAGATAAGAAAACCTCCGGTCTAACCCAGATCCCTTACGGGATCAGATAATACAAAGAATCTGTACGATTTACAATTCCTCTATTGAGGCTACAGACTGACTTTTATATACATATCAATTCTCACAAAGATTCTATACAAAGTTTCTTTGCCAATCTTTCCTTGGAGGCTCAGTCCAGTCTATCTTGGCGAGATCTCTAGTGTTAAGGGCCTTATCTTTCCATCCTCTCCCTCGAACCTGTAAAAATCTTAATGCATATATCTCCACCAAACAATTAGTAGCAATGTATACATATATAATTTCAAAGATCATTCAACAAATATCTATGACCTTCCACCCTCTATAGGGGGATTATCGCCTCGCTATCCCTTAGCTTGAGACCCCTTTAGTCAAGTAGGTGTCAAATTAAGAGATTAGCCAGGCTACAATTCAGCCAGCTGTGAGGAGGGAGTTAGTACCAACATAACATTCTCAAAGCTACTGCTTCTTTCATAACCAAATTCATTATTGCCATACTTATAGATAAGAACTGAAACATATATATCTGTTTATGCATATTCTGCCATATCCAATTTAGATAGAACATCAAGCATATATATATGTATATGCATATGCATTTATACATACATATATATATTACAAACCTGTCATATATTTCTGCATATGCATCTAAATATATATATGAAAACACCTAAATGACCATAGAGCAATTACCTATGTATATACAAGTATACATCCTGCTTACATTTATATGCCTTTCTATCCCACATATATATCTGTGTATGCATATTCTGCCATAGCCAATTTCTTAATGCCATACTTTAGATAAAGACATCACACATATATATATATATATGTATATGCATTTATACATTCATCTATGTCAAACTTGCCATAAATATCTGCATATACATCTACATATATATATGAAAAGACAGAATGACAAACGAGCAATTACCTATGCATATACATATATTCATCCTTCTATATATCTGCATACATTTATATGCCTAAGCCATTTCCACTTCTTTTACCTAATATACCCACAATCCATATCAAAATCATTGACAGAGCATACCATGTTAGAAGTAATATGTCTTCTTATATATCTATCCGCATATAATCTATGGGTCACAAGATTTTACAAAAAATCAAAGCAAACAGGGCCCATACTTATGCTAAGTCTGTTTAACGGAACTGTAAATCCTATCAAAATTGGAAGGAGTGAATAGAACAACATTACTATCATTTCCTTCCTTTACTAAGAATACCGCACCCCATATAAACAAGTATTAACTATTTTTAGTTATAACCCTGTAACTATCTATAAATACTATACTAGTCTATAACTTAACCCAAAGGACTAGGTGGACTATGTTCGGCATTGATACTAATGCCTTCTTTCTGAAGAAAATCCTCGAACCAATCCTCTTCATATGGTGGTTTAACCTGCAACAACCAGAACAAAAAATCTACATTCCTACCGATTTCTTCCTTTCTGGCTTCGAAATTTTCATTATCTTCCACCACCAGGATCGGGACTCTGGGAACAGGAACAAAATTTTTGATCAAAATATCATAGTGCCTTGGTCTAGGTATCATCAGTTCATCGTCAATCTTCATTAGATCCCTATTGAGTTCAACTAATATTGCCGGTATAAACACATTTCTACACAGGGCTTCAACTCGTTCCTTATTCCTTTCGAAATGGAGTACCACAGCCACAAACATTGCGGCAATATCAGTATTTGCCCTAGTTCTATCTTCATTGAAGATAAATTCTCTGCCTAAGATCTTCTGAACCGCATGAATTACCAGCTCATGAGGAAATTGTATAATCTCCTTAAGCCGCTTCTTAGTTCTTTCCCTGACAAAAGCCATTAGCCTCTTAGTGCTCATCAACCTAATGCTGGTATCCATACTTTCCAACCCTTCCAACCAGATGAAATGTCAACTAGCCAAAGCTTCAGGTTAATTTATCTTTACCGAGTCATCATTGTTAGGCCAACTTCAGGCTTTACTAAGTCTCATGTGAAATCTAATACAAGATTGCAAGGACATTCGCAAGTGCCATTTACATTTGAAATTTGCTTCAACTGTACCATACCTTATTATTACCATGTCCTCTTCTTAACTATCTGTGTTTTCGTACGTACCTCCGAGTGAGGCCAATCCACCTGTTATACATCCGCAAATATTCCCTAATATCTCTTCGCAAGCTATGATTGTTTGGAAGGATATCATGATATTGGTAATCATGACCTGAGATTGTCCCGCAATTTAAAGGATGTGCTTAATGTGATATATTTATGAGACAGCCAGCCAATGATGGGTATATATATATATATATATATATATAAGGTATTTCAGTATATTTATATATAAATCAATGAAAGAATATATATAAGTATATATATCTATATATATCTATATGTATATATATATATATATATTTATATATATATATATACATATCCTAATATACCGGAATATATGCATAGATATATCTGCAATTCTATGAGTATACCTCACTATATTAAGATATATTTATATATATATATATATCTTTATATCTATATATATATACACATAATTATAAATATATGTCTGCCCCTCTATCTTCGCATTAATATCCTAAGTATCCCCTGCTATGTTTATAGATGAGTTCCCATCAGCCCCAGCGTTTGCTAGCTTATCTGCCACATTATTTCCTTCTCTATAAATATGTTTAATAGACACCTCTTCAAAATGTTTGATTATGTCCAAAATCCTACCAATCTTTGCATTCAGTTTCCAGTTAGTGCATTTCTCATTTCTAACTGCGTTAATAATCAGCACTGAATCGCCTTCAATTTCCAACTTCTTAATTTTCAGTGTCCTGGCTAGGATAAGCCCTTCATATAGAGCTTGACTTTCAGCCATATTGTTAGTAGTTATCCCAATAGGTTTATGCAGGCTAGCCAAAATATTGCCGTTATCTTGATGTATGACACAACCTATTCCTGCTCTACCCGGGTTGCCTCTAGAGGCACCATCAAAATTTAGTTTGCACCACCCAAATCTTGGTGGTAACCATTTAACTTCCTCCCTAAGGGATGACGTCTGTTTCCCCCCGGGACCAATATAAGGTGGGGTTTTGAGCCCATTCCATTTCATTTTGATTAACTTGTCACCCCTAGATAAGTTAATGTTCCTTAATTGCAAAGCATCTAATCTATTGTTAGTTAACTCTACTATAAAAGCTTCAATCTTGTTAATAAGGGACTCTACAGTCATCTGCTTATCCTTAAAAATTCTTTTGTTTCTTTCCTTCCATATTTCCTAGATTATAATGGCAGGTGCTATTTTCCAAATCATAGCATAAACACTTAGGTTCGAAGGGGTTTGCCAACTGGCAATCCAATCCTTTATATCATTAGGCCTTGGCATCTGCCAATCAAGACTCTTACAAAGCCAATCCCAGTACCTCTAGCTATATGAACAATTAAGAAGTAGGTGATCTACATTCTCTTCCTCTGCTTCACATAACGGACATCTGGATGGCCCTGAATAGCCAAGTTTTTTGAACCAATCTGAGGTTAAGATTCTTTTCTGAGATACGGCCCATAAAAATAACCCAGCCTTAGGCAGCCCCAGATTATTCCAACACAGGTTAGAATTGGAATTTGTGTTTATTTGTCTACCCTTTAAAATGTCATATCCTTCTTTAACCTTGTATAATCCTGATGAACTACCAGCCCATATCAACCTATCCTCCCTGCTACGGAAGACTATTTGTCTTTCTCTTAATGTATTTCTTAGAATCTCCTTATCTCTAATAGTGAAGTTCAAATCTTCCAGGGACTTCCATTTCCATCCTAATGACGGATCATTGTGGTTAAAGGATACATAATCCCTTACATGCATCCCCCTCTGGACTTTGCATAAATCGATACCTTCCTCACTTATTCCTGATTTGCTTAGAATCGCATGCCCTCCCCACGAATCATCCCAGAAGAGAGCTTTGTTACCATCCGCTATATCCCAAGTTAGCCAATCCCTAATTAGGCCCCTGCACTTAACCAGGAAGTCCCAAACTTTCGACCCTTTTGGGAGGTTTTCTGTACGGAAAAAACAGTCCGGGTCAAAATTTTCCAGGTATTTAGCTTTAATGATTTTTACCCATTTAAGATTGGGCTCGGAGAACAATTTCCACATGAATTTTTCTCCAAGTGCCATATTTTGGGCTTCCAAATCCTTAATACCCACCCCCCCTTTGTTCTTTGGCTGACTGACTTTGTCCCATGCAACCATGGCGAATTTCTTCTTTTCTGATGTTGTTCCCCAGAAAAAATTTCTCATGATTCTAATCATGTCAACCTGGGCACATTTAGGGAGTTGCATACATGACATTTGATATATTGGTATAGCTGACAAACAAGATTTGATCAACGTCAGCCTTCCTGTAGAAGATAACCACTTATTCTTCCAAGAATCCAGCTTTCGTTTCATTTTTTCAGTGATTTTTTTCCATAAATCTTTTTTGTCTTTACCTTTATCTAAGTTAATCCCTAGGTATTTGCAAGGGAGTTTCCCTACTGGGAATTCCAATATTCTGCTTATCTCAGTTTCTATCCTATAATTGGTATTAAAGAAAAAAATCTCTGACTTCCCATGATTAACTTTCTGCCTAGAGGCTGATGCATATTGGTTGAGTATGCTCTTAAATGTCATAGCTTCCGTTCTATTAGCACTACCCAGGAGCATAGTATCATCCGCAAATTGTTGGTGTGTGAGGGCTTCCGTATTCTCAGTGATCTTGATCCCTTCTAAGTGATGTTCTAATCTGGCCTTTGTTATGGTTCTTCCAAGGGCCTCCGCCATTATAATAAATAGAAAAGGTGATAGCGGGTCTCCTTGTCTGATACCCCTGGATATTCCAAAAAAACCTTTTGGAGATCCATTTATTAGGATAGAGAATTTTGGTGAGGATATACATGTGTATATTAAATTCACCCACTGTTTTGAAAAGCCAAAGGCTTCGAGGCATTTACAAAGGAACCTCCAATCTACCTGATCATATGCTTTCCTAATGTCTAGTTTGATCATCATCGCCTCTTTACCATTTTTTTGTAATGAATGTATGGCTTCTTGTGCAATTATTATACCATCAAATATAGATCTGCCTGGTACAAACCCTGTCTGTTCCTCTGATATGATACTTGGAAGCACAGATTTTAACCTATTGGCAAGAGCCTTGGTAAGCAATTTATAGATAGTATTACAAAGAGAAATCGGTCTATAATCATCCAGGCTCCTAGCCTCAGTATTCTTTGGAATTAATGTAATAAATGTATTATTAATTTCTTTAAGAATATTGCCTGAGTTTCTTACTGCTTCTAATGCTTCCACCACATCCCTTCCTACGAAGTGCCAACATTTTTGAAAGAAATAAGCTGGAAAACCATCTGGACCAGGAGCTTTATTCGGATTTAATTGGTCAAGAGCTGATTTTATTTCTATCTCTGTGAATTTCCTATTTAGAATACTATTTTGTCTTTCGGTAATCACTTTGGGGATGTTCCTGATTATTTGGACTATGTTGTCCAAGTTAGAATGCTTCGAATTGAAGGTCCCTTTGAAGTATCGGATCATCTCTGCAACAATGCTCTTAGGATCTTCCAGCAGATTACCATTGGTGTCCATAATTCTGGTTATGGTATTAGCTGCTCTTCGCACTTTAGTACAATTATGAAAAAACTTGGTGTTTCTATCTCCAAATTGTAACCAGTTCGCTCTAGATTTTTGCTTCCAGAATATTTCTTCTTTGGAAAGGATATCTTCATATTTCCCAAGAAGTTCTTTCTCTTTGAGATAGTAGTCCTGATTCATCCCCTCCTTAAACACCTTTTCATTTAGGTCCATTAGTTCCTTTTCTATAGATGTTTTAGCTAGAAATATGTTACCGAATTCTTCCCTATTCCATTTAAGTAGCATATTCTTAACATATTTCATCTTGCTTATTAGGCAGAACATTTTGGATCCTTGAAAATTTGGTACTCCCCACCATTTTTCAACAAGCTCAAAGAATCTGGGATTTTGAAGCCACATTCTCTCAAATTTAAATGGGCAGCGGATGGGTGTTGCCGCCTCCTCTATGTGAAGGAGTATCAGAAAGTGATCTGATCCCGAGGATGGTAATAGGGATGCAGATAAATTGAATGGAAAGGCTGTCAACACACCTTTGAATAAAAATTTGTCTAGTCTTTCTGCGATTTGGGTAAATCCATTTCTTCTATTATTCCAGGTAAAGAACCCATTATTGGTATTAATGTCTACTAAGCTATCCTGATTTACCCAATTTCGGAAGTCTTTGAGAGATTGAGACTCTCTTCGTAGACCTCCATTCTTTTCCGATAAGTCCAAAATTGCATTAAAGTCACCCCCTATAATATAATTCTTATTCAGATCCCTATTCAGCCAATTACTAATCTCCGACCAGACCCTTCATTTGTCTCTGTCATGAATTGGCCCATACACATTAATAAGGTAGAAGGAAAGATTTCTATTCTGTCTAATAACCTCCCCCCCAAGCCAATGTCTGTTCCCAACCATTGGAAAGAATGATACTTTCCTCAGATTCCAAATGATTCCCAAACCCCCTGCTGCACCTGTAGATTCCACGAATATAGATTCTAATATACCTATTTTTTTTTAAAAGGCCTCAATCTCGCTTGAAGCTAGCTTAGTTTCTTGGAGAAGGATGAATTCACTATAATTGTTAGATATGAAGCATCTAACCAAGCACTGTTTGTTAGGGGCATTCATGCCCCTAACATTCCAACTTATGACTTTCATTGTGTCATGGGAAGGCTCTTCCCCTTCCCATTTTCAAAAAAGGCAATTAGTTTGCCTTGATCCTTTGCATTCCCCACATGGGCTCTTAACTCTCCTAGGGATTTCCTTCCTCGAGATTTGACAAGCTTGGCACAATCAGGTTGAGTTTTCCCTGAATAGAAATTCTTAATCCCTAGTACATCCTGAGTTTCTATTCCAGAACTAGTCCTGACTGGTATAGGAGAGTTTAGTGGGTCCACCCTATGATTATTGATTTCAGGGTAACCTAGTTCTCTCCTAACTTCTCTAATGTCTTCATCCTCCATAGACGACATTAATTCCTTGATTAAGAAGCAGCATTCCTCTTCCTCTTCTGGTGTAAGATCTTGCACAATATTATTATCGAAAACTTCCATAGCTGCATTTAAAAGAGGTTCAGTGCCCATCTCCTCTTCATAAGAAGGGTTCTGGATTAAATCTACCTTAGGTGACCTCAGACCTGATGTAACTTCTTCATCTTGTGTGGTGACTATATTGCCTAAAGCTAATTCTGCTTCTGCTTTGAGCAACTCTGTATCTTTAATTAATTCTTTAAGGTTCTCTAATTCCTTGACGACATTTTCCTTATCATTTAGCCGTGTTGAATGCTGTTGATTTTGAGAAGCCGGTATCTTTTCCTCAGGTTGGATGATATTGTTCTCTGATTCGGGCCTATTGCTAGGGTTCATGTTACTTAGAACATTCATATCTGACCCTTTTTTGAGCCATATGTCCGTACATTCTAAAGCCTCGGTATAAAGCTTGGGGTAAATATTACAGAATACTCTTACACACAACCTCTATCCCATACACCTCATATATAGGAAATACAATAGAAGAACTCGTCAAATAGTATTATAAAACCATGGGCTAAAACCACCCAATAAGGTGTAGCCGATCTTATATCCCTCCTAGATGTCCTATGACATGTCCCTCCCTTTTTATAGCTCATTTATGTGTCTGATGTATTTTGAGGCCATAACTTGAGAATCGTGTGCCCTGTTGAGGAGTTGTTTGAAGTGTTGAAAGCTCGCGAAGTGCTTTGTTGCCTCATAAACTACTATGCCATTTACACCCACTTTTGAAGTCATTTCAGGGCCTCTAAAGTCCTCAAAATCAAATTTAAGCATGCCATTAGACCCCTCTAAAACAAAAAATTTAATATCTTCAAAACTAGCTGCGATCTTGCGATGTAACTTTTCCAGAATGCTTATCTAGCCAACCAAAAGCTTCGAGGAGAATTTCACACCATTTCGTTCTCAAATGAAAACTTACTATAAATAGTAACCTTATGCAAATGCAAGGTCGAGATACCATTTTTCCAACAAATCTCCCACTTGTGGAACATCTTGCAAGAGAAAAGGGAGTATAAATACAATAAATCAATTGCTAGGGGCCATGAGGCCCATAGACTCTAAACACCATCTGAACTTCTCTATGCTTACAACCTTTGTTAAAGCATCTATAACATTCATCAAATTTTTTACCTTAATCACCTTCACCCTACCACCTTCGACCATATCTCTGACAAAATGATATTGAACATCAATGTGCTTGGTCTGGGCATGAAATGTTGGGTTCTTGGCTAGGCAGATCACACTCTGACTGTCACAATAAACTATCATGGCTCCTTGTTTTATTCTAATGTCTGAACATAGTCTCTTAATCTAAATGACCTCTTTACAAGCATGAGTAGCTTCCATATACTTTGCTTTAGTAGTAGAAAAAGCAACCACAACCTGTCGCTTACTCATCTAGCTAATGGCACCACCAAATAAACTAAACACATAAGCACTAGTGGATCTTCTACTATCAATATGACCTGCCTAGTCTAAATCCACATAACCATGGGGTGGCTGCAAGAAGTTGAGTCCCACTTTTGGGCAAAAGTGGAAGTGTTTTCTTTGTTTTTCAAATTTTCTCTTGATTGATGTCATAATTTGATGCACTTAGAGATTGAATCTTAAAAAACTCTAGTAACAAAGAATGTAGTGCTCGGAGTCTACGTTTCAGATATGTAATTTATTTTAATACCCACATGGTATAAATTTCTTTTTAGTAGGCATGTTTAAAAACCGGTTTTTAAAATGCCTATTTTGGGACCATACCACACATGTGTACGACCACCCTTTTTTTATTCAAATAAATGAAATTTTGTAAATATTTCTGGCAAACGATACCTAAGACACCAAATATTGATGAGAATATTTTTTCTTATTTTTTTATTGAATATATTTTTTTAATTAATTTTTAACCGACAATAAGGTATATTTTCAAAACATCAGGTGTACGGCCACCATAATTTGATGAAAATTTCATATTTTTCAATTTTTTTTCTTAATATTCAAAATAATTGTATGTAAATTGATTTCATATAATTTATTTTTCTAAGAACCTAAAAACAAAAAAGTTATTAAAATTTTATTGACCCTCAACATTTCAGGTTTAGGTACCTTTTTTGATTAATAAATAATACAAAAAATAGTAAAAATGATCTTATCATCATGAAATTTATATTTTTGAAATCAAGACACTGAAAACTCTAATGGGTTTTTGGTTCATCAAAAAATTCAATCAAGAAGGGCTTGAAAAAATTAGGCCAAGGTAGAAATCTAATGTCATTTTACCTTAGCCAATTTTTTGGAGGTCCAAGCATAGGCTTGGTGGGACCAAGCCTATCTCGAAGAAAAAAAAAAGGCTAAGGGTTGCTTCCGACCCCTAATTTTAAAAAACGGGCGCCCATTTCACTTTGTACCGTTGAAAGCGAAATGGACGGCCATTTTTTTGGCATTGACATGTCATTGATGTCAATCAGTATTGCAGATAGGCTACCAATAGAGGTATGTCATCTGATATAAAGAAGAGTGTACCAATATGGTGAAAGACAAATAAGGTATTAAGAAGATTAACATGAAGGCTTGTCAACTAGTATGATGGAAGACAAGTAGTTATTGAGACTATCAATGACTTCACTGGTATGAGGTGAGATGCATGTGTGTATTAGCATGTTGAGTAATAATCGGTACAAGATAAATTGTTTCGGAGGTTGCCTTCCTATTTATGATGAAGAGGCAAAATGTTAAAGTAATCACAAACCACCTGAGGTGAAGATGTGCTACTGGTGTAGTGTGGATTATCGGTTAGTGGGAAGAGAAGGTCTCACCGGTATAGGCTTGTGCCTATATGAGTTTGTTGAATATTCAAGCATAATCAACCTTGTGTCGGTGAGCTAAGTGCATGACTAATGCCATGCCATGTGGAGCTAAAGTGGCAAGCATGCAAAGGTTGTTGAAGTGTCCATCGACATGGTTGTTGAAACAACTAAGTCGACATTAATGAAACAACCACAAATCACGGGATGATAACTGACTGATGCGACTCGAGGAAGAAATAATGATAGAGAAATATCAACGAGTACTTGGTGCCTAGATCGAAGAAAAGAAAATAGACCGCAAGAGGACCTTGAGAAGGAAATAGCTAGATTGCAAACAAGTTGACAGATTTCAAGGCAGAAAATCATGGATGAGATCGCTATCTTTAGCAAATATGTATTGGATAATGGAAAACGCATACAGATGCATTCCTTGAGTATAGGTGATCGATCCAAGACAAATTAGATTGGATCTCATGCAGATTTTATTAGGTGAATGAAACCCTAACCACCCTAAGTTTGAATTATTTCTTGGTGGGAAAGCTCAAGTTCAAATATGATGACTTGAGATTATGATTGTTGTTGTTGAAGAGTGAAGGAAACTATGAAATCGCTATCTAAGAACCAAAGAGATAAAAAGCTGAAGTGTTTTATGAGTGAAGACTAGACCGGTAAGGGGAAGCATAATAAACTGGCGTAAGGAACAAATTGGTGTAGTGAGCATAGAACAAAGAGGTGACAAGCTAACAAAAGCGGTACCTGATAAAGAGTGATAAAGTGTGAGTTGAGGAGAAAAGACTTTGTGAGAGAGGATTTAGAGAAGTGATTAGAAAAGAAAATTTGTAGAGTGGGTGGAGTGAATACAGACCGGTAAGGTTGGAACGAATAGAGCAGAATATTGTAAGGTTGCAAAACTTCATTTGTAACAATGATTTCATTTGTACAACTAAGTTTTATATTTTTTTCACTGAGTTGAAGCTTAGTGTAGGGTTTGTAGATCCTTTAGGTTGTATTCTATAAATTGTGTAGGGGTTGGTCCTCCTTTGAGTTGGTGCTCATAAATCAAGGGATGGTGCCCAATATATTTTAATCAAAGATTCATTGTGAGGATGGATTGGAGCAGAAGATCTCCAATAGCTATTCTCACCAAGGTTTTTCCCACATAGGATTTTCCTCGTATATATTTGGTGTTGTATGATGTATTCTTGTACATGTGTTATGTTAATGTTTTAGCAAGTCCTTTCACACACCCTATTTGCATTGTTTGAGCTATTGGTTAGCACTCAGTTTGTTTTATATATTACTCGTATGTCCTTGTTGACTAAAAGGAGTTTAAATCACTGATTCACCCCCCTCTCAGTGATCCATTGTATCCAAAAATTGGTATGGGAGCCATAGGTACCCTATTTGTCGAAAGCGTTCTCTAGCTTGGGTGGATCCTGTCAAGTGTTCACAATGACATGAAATGAATCCACCTTCTCAAAAGGTCCTATGTTTTATGGTGTCAACTATGCCTTTTGGAGTAGAAGAATGAAAACCTATTTTTCCTCTCTAGGTTGTGATGTATGGATGTCGGTTGCGAATGGTTATACGGTCCCTAATAATTCCCCTATTGAACTAGATGCTAAGAGGGAATATGAGAACAATGCTAAAGCTAAGAATTTCATTCTTAGTGGGTTGTCTGATAATGAGTTTGTTAAAGTTATGAACTTCTCTTCTACTAAGGAAACTTGAGATAAGTTACAAAAGATATTTGAAGGCGATGGTAAATTCAAGGAAGCCAATTTGCAGAAATTGAGAGAAATGCTTGAGGGTTTGAAGATGAGAGATGAAGAGAAGATTGCTAACTATCTCCAAAGGGTTGATGAAACAACAAATACCATTAGAGGGTTTTGAGAAGAAATAAAAGATGAGGTGGTAGTGAAGAAAGTACTTAGATCTCTTACATATAAGTATGATACAAAGGTCTCAATAAAAGAAGAAGCAAAAGATCTGAAAGTCTTTACAATGGATGAGTTGTATGGCTCCCTAACTGCTTATGAGATTAGGACTGCTGGTACTGATGTTGTAAAGAGAGAAGCTGCAAATCAAGACATCAAGAAAAGGAAATGAATAATATTCTGATGATGCAATCAGTGAATACTCTGATGACATTATGGCTAACTTTGTCAGAAGACTCAAGACAGGTTTAGGCCAATTCAAAGGCAAGTTTCCTTCGAAATGTTTCAACTATGGAAAGATTGGACATTTTACTGTTAAATGTCCTTATGGTGATAAGAATGAAGATGATCAATCAAGTGGTAGAAGATCATATAGTAAGGATAGGAAGAAGAATATCTAGTATTAGAATTATAGCCTGTGTTCACATTAGATCTTCTTCTACACACATTGGCATTATGTCCAAGTTTAAGACAATTAAAACAAACTGGTTTAAACTTCTTCTTACCCGATTTCATGCCTTTAGATACCGGTTTGTCTTTTGATAAAGTATCCTTTTATTTAGAACACTCACCTTGCTCAAATATGTTGAATCCTAATCCAAATGTGTCACCTTTCATTCTCTGAGATTGGATCTTTTCATCCATCATAGAGGAGATTTTGTTGAATTTGTCAAGCTTCTCATTGGCTTTAGTAATATCTTTGGTAAGATCTTCATTATGCTTCACGAGTGTCTCTCTAAGAGACATTGCCATCTCAAGATCTACTTGTAATGCTTCTTTTTCTTCCTTCTCCTCTTGTTAGTGTTCATACAATGTTGCATTCTCCTACTTGATCTTAGAGATCTCATGATCTTTCTATTTGATCAGATCTTTATCTACCCTTCTTGCTTCAAGGTCTTGACTCATATGGATTGTAAGAGCTTCAAGTTCTCTCCTTAAGTGGAGTTTTTCACCATTCAGTTCCTCCACTTCTTCAACCAATGCATCAATGTTGGCCTCATCTAAAGGGTTGTTGTCAGATATCTCCAATTATTGTTCATTTAGTTCTCTCCTCTTTACTTATGAAGCTTTGAATCTACCTCTTAGTGTTTCTAGCTCATCCCTAGTTTCATCAAGTACTCTAGCCATCTCTTTATAACTCATATCCCCCATAATGGCTTTAGGGTTTCCCTCCAAGTGGTCAGGCCTTAAGGAATTTAGGATCTGATACCAATTGATAGACTTATAAAGCACTGAGAGGGGTGGTGAATCAACGATAGAAAAAAAAAATACTTTAATCCCAAACTGGTAAAAACATGTAACCAGTTTACTTAAGACTTTGTATGCAATCAAAAGTGTTATAACAACATTCACAATGAATAAAAAATTCACCATAAAATAGGAAATTAAACGTGCAAAACCCAACTGGGAAAAACCATGATGAGTGGAATGCACAAGTTAACTATTTGTAGTAATAGGTAACTGACCGGTTAGGGTCTAAAAAGTTCTCTCTTGAGAGTGAATCCTGTTTGGGCTCCCAAACCCTATTAGGAGATATACCTGGTTAAAGCTAACCTCAGTGGAGGATTTAGATCCAAGTTAATGAATCACCTTGTTTGAAGATTTGTACAATGAAGCCTGTTAGAGTTTACCCAGTTAGGGGATTTAACTACTGTAGTGATTAGAAAACAACAAGTGGTATGATCTAGAAATAGCACATTCTGCTTGTATAGATCCTTTTATGCTCACTCAATATTGCATCATCGACACACTCTATAACTCCTTCAACAAATCGCATCAACTCTAACTCATAACATCACTTGTATCTTGCATATGAAAATAACTCATCAGAATGTCTTTTTATAGACATTAGATTTCATGTCGACTTCAAGAACCTCAACACAATTTCCTAGGTTCTGTGTATCTGGACAATCTTTCATAACACATCACAAATCATCGCCAAAAATGTTGGTTGGTGGTAACACATCAAGACTATTGATAACTCATCACAGAATGAGGGAAAACCGGTTTGAATGCCTATACCATTTTAGTGTTCACCACATCAAACTCATATATCAATTGTCTCCATGCACCTCCTTGTCTCTCTCCATTACATCTCAAAACACGTAACAATGGAATTGACCAAAAACCAATTTTCTTACCTCCACATACCGGTTGTCTAAATATACCGGTTTAGACACCTTCATACTGGTTGGACTTTCTCTATACATATGATACCGGTTTACAATATTAAGACTTAGAAGTAATATCAGTTTGACTTACCTAAGATGACTATGACAATATGAACATATGTGTGTGTATATATGTGCCATCAATTACAACATATAAACTCATCCAATACAAAAATCATCATCAAGCCAACATAAACAAAAACCCATTAGATTTCTCAGTGTCTTGATTTCAAAAATGTAAAATTCATAGTGATAAGATTAATTTTACTATTTTTCTTTTATTTATTAGTCAAGAGTGGTATGTAAACCTAAAATACTGAGGTTCGGTAAAACTTCAATAACATTTTTGTTTTTAGGTTTATAGAAAAATTAATAATATGACGTCAATCTACATCAAAAGCAAAGAAAACACTTCCACTTTTTGCCCAAAAGTGGGACTCAACATCTTCCAGCCACCCATGCACTATAAACCAAGGACTTCAAAATGTGTCAAGACAAAATTGATCTCCTCTACTTATCATGCCAAATTACTAATCCCATTAAGAGATTTCAAAGAACTTGAGGGAACAAGATTAACAATCTTCCAAGAAGAAATGGCACATGTTATATACATATTGACTGATGAAATGAGCTTTATCGATGAAATGTTAATTGAAAACATAGATTTGAGATTACGTCAAGTTTTTTCACAAAGTGCAAATTGAACATTTGTAGGTATGTGATTTTTCAATTTGTTTTTCAATAAATATGTCAATTCTTACATACAACATATATGAACTCAAATACTTAATCATCCAAAACTATTTTCAGGAATATCTATTATTTTTGTTGGGGATCTTGGACAATTGCCAATGATTTTTCACAAAGTGCAAATTGAACATTTGCAGGTATGTGATTGAATCAAGATTTTTCTATTAAATTATTATGAATTTCAATTTGTTTTTCAGTAAATATTTCAATTCTTACATACAACATATATGAACTCAAATACTTAATCATCCGAAACTATTTTCAGGAATATCTATTATTTTGGTTGGGGATCTTGGACAATTGCCAGTGATTTTTCACAAAGTGAAAATTGAACATTTGCAGGTATGTGATTGAATCAAGATTTTTCTATTAAATTATTATGAATTTCAATTTGTGTTTCAGTAAATATGTCAATTCTTACATACAACATATATGAACTCAAATACTCAATCATCCGAAACTATTTTCAGGAATATCTATTATTTGGGTTGGGGATCTTGGACAATTGCCAGTAGTCAATGATAGGCCACCATATCAAAGTAAAAGAAGATAAAATTTATTGTGGAAATAATTTAAAAATAATATCACTTTAGATCATATCTTTTGGCAAGATGGAAAAAACAGTGAGCAACAAAAATTTCGCCAATTTCTAACAAAGATAAGGGATGCAAAACCTACCATAGATGACTAGATGTTGTTAATCACATGTTATAATACAACAACTGATGCAACAAACAACCAAGAGTTTGACAATGGTGCACATTTATTTTCAACAAATGATAATGTTCGCAACCACAACAAAAGGAAACTACACTCATTGCAAAATCTAGTGGCATGTAGTAGTGCCAGAAGAACAATTAATGATGTTGAAGGAGGAATAGACAATGAACTTAATATTGAACAATTATTGTATAAGAATGAAAGGGTTATGCTAACATAAAATATATGGATTAAAGAACGACTTGTAAATGGATCTCTTGAAAATATTCAAAAAATTGTATATACACTTGGAAGTGGTCCACTAGAACTACCATGATATGTATCAGTTGAATTTGATAATTACTCGGGCATACCATTCGATGATTTTCCAATTACAATAATTGAAAGGGGAATTTCTTCACAGATACCATTGTGTTTATCATGGGTGCTAACGATATACAAATCTCAAGGATTGACACTTGACAAAGACACTGTTGATATAGGACCAATAGAAAGAACATGACTTACATTTATAGAAATATCTCACATGAAGTCCTTACAAGGACTATGAATTATGCCACCATTCACATTTGAAAGATATGGAAAAATGGAAAAGGGAAAACAAATTGAAAGTACAAAAAAAGAAGAATAGAAGCTGAAAGCAATGGAAAATAGCTGATGTACAAATTTTTTTAATCAATACAATATATTTCATTTATATATAAAAATTAAATTAAAAGCAATATTCAATACTCATTACAAATAGTATACATAAATATGTATTCAATTGACTATTTCATTTTGCATGTTGTATTGTAATAATTATTTCCAATACATTTTTTCTAATAAAAGTTCAAGATTTATGATAGATATATTATATTTAAAAACCTTTTTTGTATGCAACAACTATCCCTAACAATGGTTATACTTATCATAATAGTTTACATAACATATTTTCAATCGAAATCTCACTTATCATTGTATATTAAATATTATTTTAAACAAAAAGTTGTTGGCTTGATGATGATTTTTGTACTGGATGACTTTATGTCTTGTCATTAACGACACACACATATGTTCATATTGGCATAGTCATATTAGTTAACGCAAACTGGTATTATTGAGTCATATGCATTGTTAACCGGTATCACATGTATAGTTGAATTTGAACTGGTATGAAGATGTCTAAACTAATATATTAAGCTAACTGGTATATGAAATTATGATGATCGGTTTCAGTCAATTCCAGAGTTACTAGTTTGTCATGCAGTAGCTAAACACAAGGAGAAGTATGGGGACAATCATCCAAAGTGAATTCAAGTGAATCAGTATATGAGTATCAAGCGGTCAACACTAAACTAGTATTGTTGTTATAACTAGTTTCCCAAATCGTGTGATGAGTTATGACCAGTTGTGATGTGTTACCACCAACCGACATTTTTGCTGTTATTTGTGATGTGTAAAGGAAGTTTGTCCAGATTTAGTGAACCTAGGAGAATGTGTTGGGGTTCAGGAGCCGATTTGAAATCTAATGTCTATAAAAGGACATTGTAAAGAGTTATTTGATATAGAAGATGCAAGTTATGTTATGAGTTGGACTTGCTATGATTAGTTGAACGAGTTGTAGAGTATGTCAGTGATACAATAATGTATTAGCAGAAAAAGATCTAATCAAGCACAAAGTGCTATTTCCTAGATCATTTTAATTTTTGTTTTCTAACAACTACAACAATTAAATCCCTTAACCAGGCAAGCTCTAACAAGTTTTATTGTACAAATCCTCTAACAAGGTGATTCATTAACTTGGATCTAAATCCTCTACTAAGATTACCTTTAACTAGGTATAGATCCTAACAAGAATTGGGATCTCTAACATGATCTGCTCCTAACAGAGAATTTGTAGACCTTAACCGATCAGTTACCTATTTCTGCAGATAGTTAACTTGTGAGTTCCATCTCACCGTGGTTTTTCCCAGTTGGGTTTTCCATGTATAGATACTTGTGTTATATTGGATGTTTGGATTATTGTGAATGTTGTTTTAACACTTTTTATTACATGCAAAGTCTTTAGTAAATTGATTAAGTGTTTTTACTAGTCGACATTTAAAGTGTTACTAGTTTTGCTTTCACTGATTCACACCCCCATCTCAGTGCTTTATAATTTTATCAAATGTTACTAAAATAACATCAAATTTTGAAATCTTGTAGGTATCATGGACTGGAAGACAATAAAATGCACATGGGATAACCTACCCGAATATTTGTTGTTGATGATTATGTCAAAATTGTCTACAAGGAAATTATCAAGAATTAGATTGGTTTGTAGGAGATGGAATGTGTTACTTACTTTACCTAATCATCTTGAAAACATATTTCAAGATCATTCTCCTCGTAGATGTAATTTCATTTTTCACTTTTTTCCTTTTGGGTCCAAAGCGATACAATCATGGATTATTGAAGGTGATGCAAATGTCTATATGTTACCAACAACAAAGATTCCAAACTATTATAAATGCATTCAGGCAATTTTAGATGATATATATTGTTGTTTGAAATGGATAAAAGACAATAATTTTTATTTCTACATATATAATAAATCTAATGCAAGTAATCCAACTTGGATAGAACTTTTGAGTATAAGAAAAATCACAAGCACTTTACGTATTGATTTCATTGAAATTAGTTTTATTTATTTGATCAATCAAATTGTAATCTTGCTTGGATAGTACTAGAGGAGTATGAATGGTTGATTCTATATTGATATTTACGAGTCAAAATTTGATGCGTGGACTCAACTATTTGTTGAAAATTGTTACTATCCTTTCTGAAGAGGTTTTTGTTATAAAGGCAGATTTTACTGGATGAGAAAGCATTCAAACAATGGTGAGGTCATCAAATTTGATTATGCTACATTAAATCTCATGATATTACAATCACCGGTGGATCCTATGACAAAGTACCTACCAATAACAAGTTTCAACTTAGAAGAAGTACAAAGGAAATCTTATGAAAACTATTACGATGTTATGATTCATTGGAAGAGTTTTCAACATCTTGGGAACTATCTAGATGTTACAATTACTTGCTACTAATTGATAAAGAATACCATAGAAAATGGACGTTAGACAAAGATAATAAAGAAAGTCAACAAAGAAATATATGGTCTCCTTTACACATCAATTTACCAAGAACAATTCTTCGAGTAGCAATCCATAACAATGGAAGCATATTAATTGTGGGAGAAACAATATCATTAAATAATATTCAAGGAAGAGTAATTCATATGATCCAATTGTCACACTTTAACCCACAACTTCTTATTGAAAAAAATAAGTATCATAATTATATACCTTTATTTACCATGCCAATGGATTGTATAAATGTATGGTGGCCACAATCATTAATATTTTCATTTTAAATATTTACGAATGCAATTTCTTTTACTTGCAAATTTTTGTAAATCTCCTATTTTCAAATATACTAAAATTTCTACATGTTCATTCTTATACTAACAAAAATTTGATCATTATGAATATTCTTAAAATTGTAAAATGATTATTATTTAACAAATGTTAACCTTCTCGAATGTTATTAATACATTATATTTATTATATTCTATTTAATACAATGTATTCTAATTTATTATTATTTCAATTTCGTTAGCATTTAATAGTAAAATTAACTCAAAATATCATAACAAAATATTGAAGATATATAGACTTTGCAATCTTATAAATTCAAAGTAGCAACTCATAAATTATAACCCTTACACTAATTATAATTATAACTGTTATGCCTGTCACAAGGAAATTAATTCTGAAATGAAAATACCTCTTATGCACATGCCATACTTAGATTCCACTACTTCATAACGCACATGTTTCAGATTGCACCTAGAGCACTTGGACTGCGTTACGTAGAGCTCGGAGAGCATAGTGGTCAAATTAGGTAAACTGTCCCGTTACGATATTTTGTACAGGAAATTTGCTAAGCTTAGGTAGCAGTAAGCCGGTAAAAAAATTTAATTGCCATGTATTTCTGAAACACAACGTATGCATTTCAGATTCCACAGATCTCGAAATTTTTGACAGGAAATGTTTATGTTGCTGAGCCCACCCACGTTCTAGCTGCACTAGCAATCCGCGTCGTTCGCTCCACACTATTTCTACATCCAACCTTTTCAGATACTCGAAACTATTCTGTCTATATTTTCTTTTGAGGTATTGTCTGTTTTTCTTGCAATGGCGAAGCAAAATGTAGCAGAGTTGTTCGGCTTGTTTGGGAAGAAGGAAGAAGAGAAGACACATCAGCAGCATGGAATTATTGTGGATCCACACGTAGCGGTTGTATCTACGCATGAGCAGGGACACGTAGGTGTAGGTGAGGTTCATCCCACGCCTGTCTCTCATGATCACATAGGAGAGCCTTACCCTGTTCCTGTGTCTCATGAGGTTCACCCTGCTCTTATGTCTCATGAGGGCGAAGGTGAGAAGAAGACACACAAAGGGGGGAACACGGTTAAGCAGGGACTCGTAGGCGAGGTTCGCCCAGCTTCTCTGTACGAGGACAAGTTCCATGGCGAAAATGAGAAGAAGACACACGAAGAGCTGCATCACACCAACACCTTTGTAAGTTTTGGTTGGCCGGCTATGACTTCCTTAACATGTTTATATAGACAGATCTGATGAAATGACTGTCTATCCATTGTTATTTGATAATTTGTCTATCTGAATTCTGTTTTTGTGATCAAATTTATTTAATGTACATTCTCTACTTTTCAAAAATGATCTACATTCTACTTTTGCATCCTATGTTCTGTAACTCCGCATAAATTACTTTCATTGTTCATCAAAACATTGTACATTCCAGTTGATAAGTTCACTGGAATATCTCTGATCTGATGAAATGAATGTGTTTACAGCCTAGCGATGAAGAAGAAGATGAAAAGGGAGAGAAGAAGAAAAACAAGTCAAAGCTTCACGGACGACTTGACAAGGAAGAAGAAGAACACGGTCATGGCAAGGCTGAAGAAGAGGCCGAAAAGATCGAAAAGAAGGTTCCTGGACACCACAAAGAGGAAGAAAAAGGGCATTGAAAGCAATTTGATTTCATCTTATATCAGGTTGTGTGTAGCTATGCGTATTTATCATCTTTATGTTTGAAGCATACTGTGGATTGTATGTATGTTGTGTTTGTCTTCTACATATAATAAGAATGTAATGGTGGTGCTTTTTTCATTTTTGTTTGGGTAATTGCAATGTTTGTTGAGGTCCTCTCTGTTTCTTTTTTCTCATTTACTTTAAGGAGAGTATCTATTTGAGAGGCGTTAAACCACTCAGGAAGTTGTTACTTCTCAGAAATTGGCAGGTGTATCGGACTTTTATACCTACAGTTCTTCCATACAAACTTTGGACTGACAGTTTACTTTAAGCCCATGGTATTTGCAGGGTTTGACCATAATCAATAGTATAATTTGAGAAATTGAAAGAAGTTTTGTAAAATCATGGTGGTTTTGGAGGAGACAGAAATGTATTTTCCTAGGCTTTCACAAAACTTAACTAATATGGTCTGATAATCATTTACATATATTTATATTCAGAAATCAGATAATAAATTAGGGTGATTTTTTTTTTTTCTGAAAAGCACACAAATATAAAAAGAAGGCGTTATGGTCCAGGTACTTAGTTAATGCTACTATTAATAGCGGACACCAATTTTCTTTCTTTATCCAAAATAAATATCCCGATTGCATTTGAATATTCATGTAGGTGGGAAAGCTTGCATGTAAATATGTAGGTGGGTAGGTGGGATTTTTTTCTACTCATTTGAATATAAACATTTTTAAATTTTTTACTAGATCTGTTATCTAAGTGTTTAATGTACATTTGAATGTATTTACTAACACTTACATTGAAAATAAGTGTGTAGCTCAACTATAATCAAAGACACTTTAACAATTCAAATTCAGTTATCAAAGTTACATAAGCATATCTCCAAACAATAGTTTTCTTCTAAACTTCGATAACTGAATTTATAGATTTTTTCTGAAATAAATAAAAGAAACTCATAACTATAATCGTTTACAGAAGTAGCATTAAGGTATTAAAATTGAGATTGGGGCTAGGGTTGGAAAGAGGTGTCAAATCTTTTGTATATTTAATCAAGCACCCAGTACTTTGACTCATTTATATTATCACTGGTCATGTTGGAACCAATAAGGCCATCCTCCATAAACCCCAACAGATGTTTAATAAATTGGATGCTTCTCTGCACAATTGAAATTTTGAGATCCCAAAAGGCTTTGTTCTAGACTGTGAGAATTCGGAAGTGGGGAGTAGGAACATCATCCTCCATTCTAATAGTGTAATGCATTTTGTAGGGGATTGTTAAGTCTTTGTCAATGCATAGCAAAAGCTTATCTAATTCAAGCAAAAACTCTTCTTTAAAGACCCTTTTGTAGAGAGCTTCCACTACCACCCTTCATTCATTAACCGAGAGAGTCATGGCAATGAAAAGGGTAGGAATATCAGTATTGGCTCTATTTCTGTGATTTCACCTGATGAATTCACCTCCAAGGACACAATTTTATACATGGGAGAAGAGCTTATGAGAGTGTTCAACCATTTAACAGAGCCACTTATGAGTTATCAGCCCAAGGAAATCCATTTACCTTTTCAAAGCAATCAAAGTGATAGAGGTATCCATCAGGAAGAAGAAGGAAATGACAAGAAAAATGCAGCTTAAGGATAGACTTGGTTAAAGAAATAGCCAAACCATAGAGATAATTTAGCAATATTCTTAACCTACTTTTTGAATGAATAACTTTGAAGGTAGGCTTGCTCAACATGCCAATTTCAATTATTGAAGAAGGGAATCATAAAAGAATTCTCAAAATGCATTGTTGAAAGAAGGGAATGTCAAATCAAAAGACAACCAAATATTATACGAATATATTGATAGAGGAGAGTCAAGAGAGTCATTGATGCATATGAGTTGGTACTTGGATACAGACTTGAGAAGGTTTACCAAATTTAATGAATGGCCAAATTAGAAAGAGCTTGAAATGAACCAAATTTATCCCTTGCTAAATGATTCATCCACTAAAAAACCTTATCAATCCATCCATTAAGTTGAAACGAACTAACCATCATCTCAAAGGAACATTAATGAGCACAAATAGCCAAGTTGCCAAAATAACTAGGTGGGAAAATTAATGAGATAGCTAGGAAATAAAGTGGGAATAGACCACCTTAGCTACTCACCTACTTTCTATAGTCACACTACCAACCACATTAAACCCCTATCAAATGGTTAGAACATAGGACAATAAGAATTAAAAATTAAAAATTAACTACTCGTAGGAAAATTGAGAAAAAACATATACTTCTAGATTAAGAACTCAATGCTATCTACTCCTAAGAATGATTACCTTTTTCAACCCCTATCAAACAACTAGAACATAAAGCAATAAGAATCTAAAATTCAAAATCAGCTAACCTTGGGGAATTTGAGAACAAGGATCTACTTCCAAATTATAAAGTTAGTGCCATCTAAACCTAAGAATTTTTACCCTTTCCAATAGTTATACAACAGACAACTAAAGTTCAAATTTCAAATCTAACCACCCATGGAGAGAACAAGAGTTTTCCAACCGATCCCAAATTTCTGAATTCAATTCCATCTAACCATGAATTTTCCAAACGATTTGTCATAAGATTGGCCTCTCTATAGATATGATTGAAGACTACTTCTTCAAAGGAATTAACCACCTCCATTTCTTTCCCAAGCAATCAATTAAGCATCCAATTTGTATAAGAGCCTGCCCTCAAGGCATTGATTATTATGGTGAAATCCCTTTCTATTTTGAAAGCTTTATGTTTAATTCTCTACAAAGAAGTACCCCTTCAAGTAGAGCTTTGAGGTTAGCTATGTTATTTGTGTCATCTTTTAGATGCTTTTCCAACTTAGATAAAATTGAACCATTATAGGTATTAACTACACAACCAGCTCCAAAGGTTCCATGATTACCTCTAGAAGCACCATCAAAATTCAATTTAGCCCAACCTATCTTAGGAGTGGACCAAACACAATTTTCCCTTGTTATTTTACTTATTTGATCCTCAATACCAATGTAAAGAGGAATATTCAATCCCAACCCTTTCATTCTAATAGAGCCATTCTAATTTGAAAAATAAACTTCCCTTTTCATTTGACTTCCAATTCTACTATTCATCACTTCCACATTAACAACTTCCACCTTATTGATGAATGACCCCCAAATCAACTTCTTTCCTTGGAAATTTTTTTAGTTTCTCTCTTTCCATAGTTTCCATAAGATAATGGAGGGGAAAATAATCAACAGACCTCCATATATACAATTCTGATTCAACTCTGACCAACTTTTAAAAAGGTTAAGGATGTCATTAGGAAGAGTAGTGATTCATCCTAGTTTAGAACAAAACCATCTCTACTATTTTTGGGAAAATAAACAACCTAAAAGGATATGATTGAATGACTAATCATGGTGTTCATATAAAACACATATAGATGGACCTTCAAAGCCTATTCTCCTAAACCATTGAGTAGTTAAAATTCTCCCTTGAAGAGAAGCCCAGGAGAATGTTGCTTCTTTGTGTAAACATAATCTATTCTAGTATAATTGAATGGGGATTAGTTTTAACAAAACAAATTTAGATGAACCTTCAAAGGCTATTCTCCTAAACCATTTAGCAGTTCAAATTCTCCCTAGAAGAGTAGGCAAAAAGGATGTCATGCTCAAAATAAAAGTCTTGGAATTTTAGATTGACATACTCCTTGTCATTATCTATGCATATCTGTCTAATAGAAAGACCAGAATACTTCTCTACAAATGCCTCATATATCCTAATTTAATTAAAGACATCAGTCTTGTACTTTAGAAATTACGCCCATGTATGCCTAGAGAAGTCATCATTCAATGTAAGCACATATTTGGCCCCCAAAAAGATGGAGTCAGAAAGAACATGAGGTCACTATGAACTAGCTCCAATGTACTTTAGCACGATGGGCTCTACTCAAAGTAAAAGAATCCTTGACATTCTTACCAAGCACACAACCTTGACAAACACCATCAGTGAAAGAAAAGATGAATATCAAATGATCTCCCTATCCATTTTTGGGACTTGAACTATTTGAGAATGACTGAAAATCGTTTGGGTAATTTTACATGTTTTGTAAAAGAACCAATCAATTACGCAAGCACCACGTGTGCTTGATTTTGTGTAGAGATGGATTTGTCAATGGGCCTCCTAGTTGAGATCTCATTGAAAGTTGGCAAGAGACTCTAGTGGAAATATGTAGATTGTGGAAATAATTATTTTAGATGTAGGAGGCTTTTTTTACAATTCATCATAAATCATTATGTTAATAGTTAAAAATTTATAATTAGGTGTTTCACAAGACTCCCATGTGGTGCATCGATGCCAAATCTAACCATTATCTAGTTTACCCTAAGATGGTTTCAAGCTCTTCTAGCTCCCTTTACCAACTTGATCACTTCGAACTTCTATTTCTCTCCCCAAATAAACATTTACAACGTGCAAGGGGTTTTACTTGAGATGCATATTACATTGTTCTTATATAGATATCCAATCTTTTCTCAAGGAGAAGCAATCACTTCCTACCAACATTTATTGTTGCTTGTTTAAAAGAATCACTACTTAATGGGACATTTAGGAAGGGTGATGATCATGTTGATTTAGATGTAGGAGGCTTTTTTCACA
Source organism: Cryptomeria japonica (assembly GCF_030272615.1). Classification (NCBI taxonomy): domain Eukaryota; kingdom Viridiplantae; phylum Streptophyta; class Pinopsida; order Cupressales; family Cupressaceae; genus Cryptomeria; species Cryptomeria japonica. Next base: position 9,033,313 of record NC_081408.1, read on the forward strand.
ATTCATCAAAAATCATTATGTAAATAGTTAAATTTTTGTATTTAGGTGTCTCACAAGACTCCCATGTGGTGCATTGAAGCCAAATCTAACCATTATCTAGTTTACCCTAAGATGGTTTCAAGCTCTTCTAGCTCCCTTTTCCAACTTGTTCACTTGGAACTTCTATTTCTCTCCCCAAATAAGCAACATGTGCAAGGTGCAAGGATTTTTACTTGAGATGCATATTACATTGTTCTTATATAGAGATCCAATCTTTTCTCAAGGAGAAGAAATCACATCCTACCAACATTTTTTGTTGCTTGTTTAAAAGAATCACTACTTAATGGGACATTTAGGAAGGGTGATGATCATGTTGACTTAGTTTTTTTAAAGGATATGAGAAGAAATTCCCCCTAAATGAGGTGGATCAAAATTTATTTTTCTCCTCCCAATCTGAGCATACATGGATATAGGTCAAGAGGAAAAGGTCACCTTCAAGAATACACCAAATTCTATTAATGTCATCTTCCAAAAAAGAAAAAAAAAAGGCTAAAGTTAAATTTTATCCATGAGTTCTTCTTTTGTGCACAAAAAATTGTTTCCAAAATATTTTTTATGATATGTAAGTTATATTTTTGATAGCACACCTTTGTGTTGCCTTGTTGCACCCCTTATGGCTAGGGCATACATTTTATATTTATTTAGATCTTTATATTATAGAAGCTACCCCATTGATCTAGATTATGTATGGAAATTTTGTCTAAAAAAGTGACTGTTGTAGTTAATGAAATTTGTCTCAAATTGTTTTGGCCAATCAAATGGCTATAAAATAATTTTCACAATTTTATAACTTAAGAAATGAGAATTTAGACTATAGAAATAATAACAAATATATGTCTATTTTAATTTTTTTCATTATCTATTCATAACATTATATATAAAGTGATAAAATATCGGCTTCGACCTATTACCCAGCCAAAAAAAATGTAAATAAAGTGACTCTTTTATATAATATAACATTTCTACAAATTTTATTTCTAAAAACATAATAAAATTTATTAGCTATTTTATAGGGATTTGATTCACACTATGCAAATAAATAATTAAACTATTTCATCTTAAATTTCATCTATTATATTATATTCTATATTATGATTTAGTTGTCCGTAGACTAATAGTTATATGTAAGGGTAATTATTACAAACATTTTTATTAAAAAATATAAAAATTGAAGTACACTTTTATTTATTCATAAGAGTAAATATTCTATTGGCTAATGACATGTCATCCATTTCTTTTTAAAATCCCAAAATCCCATGAACATTAAATTTCATCTATTATACTATATTCTATATTATGTTTTAGCTCTCTACAATATATGAACCACAATTAAGTTTATATCAAGTGATGCAAAATTGGGGACAAGATGATTCAACTAGTATGTAAGATTTTCGTCAAAATCCAAGTTTAGTATCTTTCTCAATAAATGAAATACCAAATGCTTTGTTTTGCCTGGATGCTCTCATACAAAACCAAGAGAACATAATAAAACTACTTTGCAGATTAAAAAACAAACTCACATTTTATATATTTTATAAAAGAAACCCTACTATATATGTTGTCAATTATAAGACTTGAGACTAAGCCAGTTCAAATGTCATTAAAGAACTAATTGCCTTCCCCCAAAGTATCATTCTACAAGCCATAGATACGATAACAATGAGAAATACTTCAATTTAATAAACAATAGCCACACTAAATAACCTAAATAATTATTAATACTATATTATTATAATTATAATTATAATTAATATTTCATAATTAAATATCATTTTCTTCAAATAAAATAGTTATAATTTATGAGACTCAAATATAATTAAAATAATATAATTTTCAACTAACAATACTGCAAAATTATAATAAATAATTAGCACAAATATACACTAGCCCTACGTTGTGAATTAAGGTTAATTTGTTTCCGCTTGAAATCTTAAAGATTTTTTTAAAATAAAATAATAAATCCTCTATTACTATATGGTCGGCCAATCCTACCCAACCCAACTGGTGTCCTATGATATCATATAAATCCTAGTGGAGAATGCTTTAACAAACCAAATCAGGTAACACGCTTACAGGAACAACAGATTGTTTATTTTACAAAACCCTAGGGTTCAAGGATTCAGTTTTCAATTTTAATCCTTTTTCGGCATTACTTGAACTTTAGCCATGGCGAACAGAGGATTTGAATTCCCCGTATCAGTCACTGCGGCTGATACAACTACGCCTTTCCCCGGCGTCACTGCGACTTACGCCCCTGGTGCCCCCTTCATCGCCACTGCGGGTTACGCGCCTACGCCTCTCTTCGGCGGCACTACGGCTTACCCGCCTACGGCTCTCTTCGACGCCCCTACGGTTTGTCCACCTACGCCATTCTTTGCAATCCCTTCGCAATCTTCTGCTCTGGATGTGGATCTGTCTTTCCGCACTCCGGGCATAGCATTTACTCCACCCACGCCTTCCAACACTCAGGTGGGAAATCCGCCCACTTCCTCAGCAACTCAATCCTCCTCTGTATCGCAACCATCAAATGCATTTTGCACTGTTGCTTCGTCTTCATCAACCACCAGTGCACCTACAATTACAATTCCTTTATCTGGTGAAGGGACTGCACTAGCACAGACCACTACTTGTGCTGCTGTAACCGTACCAACATCTGGGATGTCATTTTCATCAGGACCAACTTCCACTACCAATTCCGCTACATATCCCCGTTTTACCTTATCGTCTTCAGAGGCATCTGCAACAAGAACTGCATCTTCAGTAACTGGTAAGTCTCTCTTTCGTAGTTACTGCATTATGGTTTGCCATTTACTGTTTGATAATTAAATTTTCTAGGTTATGGTCAACCTTAAAGGTTTCTTAGTTTTCGGAATGTTGGCAGAGATTATAGGCTGCCTTGAAATGTTCTTTTCTTTTCCTTTTAAATATCTCAGGCAGGATTAGATCACTTTTTTTAAGAATTCTAAATGTAACCACTGCTGAATTAACCTGATAGTCATTACACCACAGTCACACCTGTTAATAATCACATAAATCAAATATGTTTTTGCGCACGCTGAGTTTTCATAAACATAGATGAGTATGTGTTTAGAAAATAGTTAGAGCTTCTTGTGATTCGAGATACATGGAACTAACATTTTTTGGTGTTTGTGTTTCGCAGCGAACACTCCAGAGTGCGATAGGGCCACGGAAAAAGTATATGCTGCTATGGTAGAGATGGATCAACTTTATGAGAGATTAGCAAGGGCAGAGTTTGTGAGAGGTGTGGCCCTAATTGAGAGAGACCAAACTCAAGCAGAACGGAATAGTCTGCAGATCCAACCTGATCAGGCCCGAGAGAGGGAGAGACAAATGCAAATAGAGGTGCAACAACTATGTGCTACGAATTATGCGCTCAAATTAGAGCGAGATCGTGTGCAACAACTATTTGCTGAGACAAATGCACTCAAAGTAGAGCAACATCCTGTGCAACAACTATGTGCTAAGATAGATGCACTCAAAGTAGAGCAAAATCGTGTGCTAGAAGAGCTCGATACAATTCATCAGATAGAGATGCAACAACTATGTGCTAAGATAGATGGACTCAAACAAGAGCAAGATCGTATGCAACAACTATGTGCTAAGATAGATGGACTCAAAACAGAGCAAGATCGTTTGCGAGGAGAGCTCGAGACACTTCGTCAGATGAGAGTATCAGATATACAAGTACCGTTGAGGATGGATACATTGACAATGGAGAATGTTAGCTTGAGAGAGGCACAAGGGAGAGCAGAGGGGCATCCAGAGGGATTCGTTTTGTTATAGCCTCCAGCTCCTAGACCACCTTTAAATTTTGTTCTCATATTTTGTCATAGTCGTAAGAGAATATGCATTTTGTCCTCATATTTTGTCATAGTCGTGAGAGATGGGGTATAGTATGTGTATATGGATAACTGATTATTGCAAGGACATCTTTTATCAATAATTTGATTTCAGTTTGTGTTTATGTGATGATGTGTTTTTGGTATGATGATGATATAGAAATAAAATGATGTGATGTTATGACAATATTTTAGCTTATGTTTGTAATTCTTTAAGAAATAAAGATAAATAATAGATTCAAATTAGTCATGTGTAAATAATTGAATGAAATTTGGATAAGAAGGGAACATAATAAAGGAGGAGATCTTGAAAATAAGGAATCCTCATCGAAGGGCATCTTTTGAGGATTGACATTTTCTTCTAGCTCAATTTATTCTTTAATCCTCAGTATTGTTCGGGAGCAAAATTTTAGGAAAATCTCTTCTACCATTTGATATTGAATAACACATTAAGTTTCTTTGGATTGGGATCTTTCTCTTTAAAGGGTTTTCTTTGAACAAATCACTAAGATGTGGTATGATTTTTTTGTTTATTTTCTTGCAATTATTATTTTTTCACATACCTTATGTCATAAATTAGTATATTGAGCATATTTTACATTTCTACTTCTTTTAATTTGATATAGAGCTTGATTGATAAGCTCAAATATTTGGTGTTAGGAACAATTTTTTCTTGTTCTAACTTTTATTTGGGTTGCAACTTATAATAAAAACATACAAATAGATAGGTTCATCAAAATAAAGGACATTCTTATTTATGTGAATATTACATATAGAAGAAAACTATATTCAGTTTAAATATAGTTATTGTTGATAAAAAAATAGAATACAAACACCGATCTAGAGAGATAAGGGTGTGATCTGTTAACACAGTTCCTGAATATGTAACTAAGGAAAGAGATTATTCTTAGGGATATCATCTAGGGGCTGCATCCCTAATAGGATATATAAGTAGGCAATTGCCAATGAGGTTAAAAAGATGATGAGGGGAATAGAAGAATAGTGAATAGAAGATAGAAAGTATAAATCAGATATAAGGAATGTACTCAATAGATCAAGATATCAATATAAGAGGTATAATTATCAAGCCTCATATTATGTATGGTGTTTTATTTTTGTTTTAATGACAAGAATAGATAGTTGGGCCATAAAGTGGGAATAGGCCACCTTAGCTACTTGCCTACTTTCTCTAATCACACTACCAACCACATTCAACCCCTATCAAATGGCTTGAACTTAGGACACTAAGAATTATAAAAAAAATTAACTGCTCGTAGGAAAATTGAGAACAAACATATACTTCTAGATTAGGAATTCAATGTTGTCTTCTCCTATGAATGCTTATCTTTTTCAACCCCTATCAAACAACTATAACATAGAGAAATAAGAATCTAAAATTCAACATCAACTACCCTTGGGGAAATTGAGAACAAGCATCTACTTCCAATTATAAACTTGACACAATCTATCCCTAAGAATTTTTACCCTTTCCAATAGTTATACCACAAAGAAATAAAGATCAAATTTCAAATCTAACCACCCATGGAGAGAACAAGAGTTTTCCAACCGGTCCCAAATTTTTGAATTCAATTCCATCTACAATGAATTTTCCAAACGATCTATCATAAGATTGGCCTCTCTATAGATATGATTGACGATTACTTCTTCAAAGGAATTAATTACCTCAATTTAGGTCTCTCACAAGACTCCTATGTGGTGCATTGATGCCAAATCTAACCATTATCTAATTTACCCTAAGATGGTTTCAAGCTCTTCTAGCTCCCTTTGCCAACTTGTTCACTTGGAACTTCTATTTCTCTCCCCAAATAAACAACATGTGAAAGGTACAAGGGTTTTTACTTCAGATGCATATTACATTGTTCTTATATAGATATCCAATCTTTTCTCAAGGAGAAGCAATCACATCCTACCAACATTTATTGCTACTTGTTTAAAAGAATCACTACTTAATGGGACATTTAGGAAGGGTGATGATAATGTTGATTTAGTTTGTTTAGAGGGTATGAGGATAAATCCCCCCTAAATGAGGTAGATCAAAATTTAGTTGCCTCCTCCCGATTTGAGCATGCATAGATATAGGTCAAGACGAAAAGCTCTCCTTCAAGAATACACCAAATTATACTAATGTCATCTTCCAAAAAGGAAAAAAAAGGCTAAAGTTAAATTTTATCCATGAGGAGTTCTTCGTTTATGCACAACAAATTAATTCTAAAATATTTTTTATGATATGTAACTTATTTTTTTTATAACACACCTTTGTGCTGCCTTGTTGCACCCCTTATGGTTGGGGCATACATTTTATATTTATTTAGATCTTTATATTATGGAAGCTACCCCATTGATCTAGATTATGTATGGAAATTTTGTGTAATAAAGTGTCTGTTGTACTGAATGAAATTTGTGTCAATTTTTTTTGGCCAATCAAATAGCCATAAAATATTTTTCACAATTTTAAAACTTAAGAAATATGAATTTAGAATATAGAAATAATAACAAATAAATTTCCATTTTATTTTTTTTTAATTATCTATTCATAATATTATAAATAAGGTGATAAAATATCGGCTTCAGCCTATTACCCAACAAAAAAAAAATGTAAATAAAGTGATTCTTTTATATAATATATAAATTTCAACAAATTTTATTTCTCAAAACATAATAATAAAATTTACTATCTATTTTATAAGGATTTGATTCACACTATGTAAATAAATAATTAAATTATTTCATCAATAATTATAACTAAAATTATTTTTATTAAATTAAGATTATGTTTTTAAGAAAAATGTATATTTTTAGTACAATCTTCATGTTATATTATAAATAGCAATGAAAGTAAGGGAATCAATAAAATTGGGTAGAAAACTTTATCCAAGATTAAATTTTCTAGAAGGTAAAAAATTAAACACATATCTCAAGAAAAGAAATGAAAACTAAGCATACCCAAATATTGTCCTATTGATGCTCATGGTAAATGAGATACTAACTAATAATTTATATATAAAATCAAATATTAAAAATTATGAAAATTAAACTACACTATTATTTATACATGGGAGAAAATATCTATGGCTAATGACACCTCATCCATTATTTTTTAAATCTTGATATCTTGTGAACAGTAAATTTCATCTATTATACTATATTCTATATTATGATTTAGTTGTCCGTTGACTAATAGTTATATGTAAGAGTAAATATTACAAACATTTTAATTAAAAATTATAAGATTTGAAGTACACTTTTATTTATTCATAAGAGTAAATATTCTATTGGCTAATGACACCTCATCCATTTCTTTTTAAAATCTCAATATCTCATGAACATTAAATTTCATCTATTATACTATATTCTATATTATGTTTTAGCTTTCTACAATATATGAACAACAATTAACTCTATATCAAGTCATGCAAAATTGGGGACAAGATGATTCAACTAGTATGTAAGATTTTTCTGTCAAAATCCAAGTTTAGTATCTTTCACAATAAATAAAATAGAAAATGCTTTGTTTTGCCTCCATGATCTCATACAAAAGCAAGAGAACATAATAAAACTCTTTGCACATTAAAAAACAAACCACATTTTATATATTTTATTAAAGAAACCTTACTCTATATGTTTTTAATTATAAGACTTGATACTAAGTCAGTTCAAACGTCATTGAAGAACTAATTACGTTCCCCCAAAAGTATCATTCTAGAATCCATAGAACTGATGATATTCTATGATCAAATAAATGATTATTGAGTCTAATTCTATTTATATATATATTATAAAAAATATACGATAAGATGAGAAATACTTAATTCTAATAAACAATAGTCACATTAAATAACTTAAGTAATTATTAATATTAGAATTATAATTAATATTTCATAATTAAATATCATTTTATTCAAATAAAAAAGTTATGATTACACTGAAGGCATGCCCTTTATGAAGTATTCCAATTCACTTTACAACTCAATGGTTCTAATTTTTGCAGAGACCTTGCAAGACGATTAAAACGCTAGTGATCGTTAGATTTCCCATAAATTTTTCACCGATATTATGTTTCCTGTCGTCACTTTGTACACGCACACGATGTTTTTCCTCCACTATTATACCATTTTTAATGATTCTTTTCCCTTTTTTGAGTTCCCACCATGAATATTCTTGTTGCCCCGTTCGTTGTTGTACTATCTCTATATTACCGAATAAAGCATGGCTATGTCTATTCTGACTCCAAAACGGACCTTTTGTACAGCGTGTTAGTGAATACTTGGTTATAGTACCAAGTATCTACAACGAAAACAATGTTAGTAAATGTCCTCTTCATTTAATCTATTATTCACTAAAAAGTGAAAATCATATCATATTGATAAGAGCATGGAGATTAACATTATAATAATATTTTTTGTGATATATGTAGAGTAGTATAATGAATGATACTTGTGATCTCTTAAGAAGATGAAATGAATAATGTTGATGGTACAACTAGCAAAATAATTTTTAGTGCATATTTGAGAAATGTTGAACATTGGTGGTATGTAGAAAGATATTTTGATATAAAAGAAAAAGTATAAGAAGTTGCTAAAAATAATCCATTGAAAAATATTTGAGATGTGAATTTTGCAATTATGACGAAGTTATATCAGAAAAGGTGAAAATGATAGAAATAGAGAATTGGTAGAAATAAAGAAAGCTAGATATGTCATATTATCTCTCACTTCATACACTAGCAATATTGTTGCCTTTTTACCAATTGTAATGTCCCGTTTTAGGATTTACCTAAATTTAGTTGTGAAATAGTAATTCTAAATTAAGATGAGAATTTCATTATCTTCAATCATGTAAACTTATAATTAAACTATCAATAGTAAGGTCACTTTTGAAATATTTTTTGTTTAGGGCCAACACCCAATGTTAATCACTAGAAACTCATATTAGGACATCAAATATTAATAATTCAATGTAGTATTTAAATCAATATATTAATCATTAATATCTAACTCAATACAACATATACAAAATTACTAATTTAATTAAATTGTAAATTATTATAGTTAATTGTACTAGCAATTCATTATAAATATATGCAAACCATAATCTCAAGGATAGTTATACTTATATTGTGAGATCATGTGGGGATTTCTCATCCATTCATCTTAGGGTGCCATACTTGAGAAGACCCTCAAACACGTGTGCATTGATTTAATTATAGATCCTCTATACCCCTTAGCCCATTAACATAACAATATTTTGGGTTCACTCTATTCCTCAATCTACCTTGGAGAGTATCCATAATCCTTGATCAAACTTAGGAGCACGCATAAACCTCCCAACTCATGAGCATGGAAAGAACACCAAACATCCCATGGGCATGCTTGGATATTAGGTCCTTAACATCCCGTAGTGCATTAACATGGAAGATCTCTTATCCATCCATATTAGAGTGGTATGATTGTTATATTGTGCACTTGGATATATGGTCATCCTTCTTATTTATAAGATATTACTATAAAGTAAAAATAGATTTCTTAAAGGAAATATTCTATAATAAATGTTAATAAAGGCCTATTATAATTTTCAATAATATTATTAAATATAACTTAAGAAAACTAATAAAATTGTATATGCATATAGTTATTTGGTTCGACATATAGAGAAAGGGGGAGAGGGAGGGAGATAAAGAGATTGAAAAATAAAGAGATCTATGGATAGACAAATAGAGATGGAAAGAGGGTGAGGGAAACATGAGGCAATAGAGGGAGAGATGCATATATATCAGAAAAGAAATAGAGAGATGTAGAGATATATAAGAACATAAAATGAGATATAGATAGAGATAAAGAGGTAGATAGGGGTATGACATGATAGTGGGTAAATGAGGGAGGGAGATATGGGGAGAAATAGAGACGAGCGAGAGAGAGAGAGAGAGCGAGAGAGAGAGAGAGAGAGAGAGAGAGAGAGAGAGAGAGAGAGAGAGAGAGAGAGAGAGAGAGAGAGAGAGCGAGAGAGAGAGAGAGAGAGAGAGAGAGAGAGAGAGAGAGAGAGAGAGATGGAGAAACAAATATAGAGATAGAGATACAGATAGAGATACAGATACAGATAGAGAGGGAGAAATAGGGAGTATGTGTTTGTGTGAGTGAGAGAGATATAGAGATAGAGATACGGAAGGAGAAATATGGAATATGTGTGAGTGAAAGAGATATATAGATATATATATAGAGGGACAAAAATATATAAATAAATATACTTAGGGAGAGAGGAAGAAATAGGACATATAAGTAGAGATATAGAAAAAGAGGGAGTGAGAGGGGGAGAGGGAGATATACAAAGATAGATATAGTGGGAATGATACATGGGGCAATGAGAGAGATACATAGATACATATAGCCTAGAGAGAGATATAGATGGATATAATAATCAAATGGCATGTTACTCTTAGTATAACTCTTCAATAACACAACTATCTAAAAATTATTAGTATGAAATGACTAATCAATAGCTAGGTTATCTCTCTTGCTCTCTTGTTCTAAATGTTTAATTTATCTTTAAAGTTGGAATTTAATTTATTATATAAATTAAAATAAATTTTAAATATTTAATTACCCTACAATAAACAAAATTTTAATAAGACAAAAATATAAGTTAGATTAATTCTAATACCTTTTACTTACTATTTTTAATTCCATAAAAAGACATAAATAATTAAAATTAAATTTTAATTTAATAAATAATCAATTTTAAAAAAAAGTAGAAGTATTAAAATAAATTAAGAACTGGAATATCTAATAAAAAAATGTAACATTAAAATATTCTCATCAAAGAAAATAGTAATAAAATAAATATTTTAATTATAAATATGAATATTCTACAATAACTAACACTTTGGTAAGACACCATCCCTAGACTTGTCAAGGAACAAGATAATAAGATGATCTCATCTATTCTGTCAAGGGAATAAATCAAAACAGTTGTCTTCTCTTTTGAAGGCAATAAGGCTCCAGGGCTAGCCGGGTTTCTTATGTTCTTTTTTTAATGGTTCTGGGAGATAGTGGCTAATGAAGTGGTGGATATTGTTAAAGAGTTCTTTGGCTCAAGATGTCTTCTTAAAGAGATAAATGCTATATTCTTGGTTCTCATCCCAAAACATCTAGGAGTTGCAGACTTTGAAGCATTCAGGCCTATAAGCCTTTGTAATTCTTTTTACAAAATCATCTCTAAGGTCTTGAGCTCAAGATTATTGAGTATTTTTCCCTCCTTAATCTGTCCTTAGCAAAATGGGTTCATTCTTGAAAGGTAGATCCTTGATTCCATCATCACGGTCCATGAAAATGTCCATTCCCACACAAAATCTAAAACTGATGGGTTTCTTCTAAAATTGGACATATCAAAAGCTTACGATTGTGTATATTGGGATTTCTTGCTCAAAATCATGAAGGTTTTTGGCTTCAACAATAGATTCCTCTAGTTGATTGGTCAACTTGTTTTAACAGCTTCCCTTTCTATCATAGTGAATATATCACCTTCACATTTCTTTAAGAATTCAAGAGGGATAAGACAGGGGGATCCCATGTCCCCTATTATTTTTACTATTATGGTGGAATTCCTTGGTAGAAACTTGCAAAAGATGGTCAAGTAGGGTTCCTTAATGGGTTTAAATCCCTCCTCAAGTAGTGTGGTTTTCACATGTCAATAGTTTGTGGCTGATACCATTCTAATGGGGAGATCCACAGTGGCTAAAGAAAGGAACATGAGAAAGGCCTTTGATGATTATGAGTTAGCTTCAAATCTGACGGTGAATAGAAAAAAAGTTCTTTAGTTTTTTTCAACACTGTAAAGCCTAGGCAGAATAAAATGGCCAGAATTCTTGAATGTAGAATTGAAGTTTTATCCTTTATTTATCTTGGTTTTCCTCTAGGTCTTAAGCCCCATGACTCCTTTTGGAATGTCCTAATTGACAGATTTAGTAAAAAGATAGTTGGTTGGAAGGGTTCTCTTCTCAGTCAACCATATAAAATTCAACTTCTTAAAGCTACTCTCTAGAAACTCCCAATCTATGCATTGAGTCTCTTTAAAATCCTGTTTAAATATGCAAAGGCCATTAAAAAAATTCAAAATAACTTTCTTTTGTCAAGAGTGGAGGAGAGGAACAAAATGTTTCTTATTGGTTGGGATTCAGTCTGTAGACCTAAAGATTTTAGACATACATGCCTGGCCCTAATGGCATCCATTATATCCTGTCGAACAGCCTGCATACCCTGTCAATCCATCACTATCGATTCATACATGCCTGGCCCTCATGGCATCCATTATATCCTGTCAAACTGCCTGCATATCCTATCAATCAACTGCCACTCAATCACATATGGTTTCCAACTGATCAAATACCTACTCCTGAACACATACGACAAAATCCACTGCATCATCCTCCCACTTCTCACAATTCTGGTAAGGCCTCCATACTAGACTGTCTATCTCATCAATCACCCATTACCAATAATCTAGCCTCCCAATCTGTGGCTGAAAAGTAATCATATCATACAAATATACATAATTGCGCCCATGTCCCCTACCTCTAAAGTGTATCGAACATGTAATAAGTAGATGCTCATATGCCCATACCTACAAAAATGTCAGTTTGCATCCTAATCTCATTGATTCATGATATACAAACTGATGCAGCTCATAATACATGTGTGCTAGCAAACACAACCCCCATGCAAACCTGGTGTGCTTAGTCACCAAATTCTCTAGAGTCCTTCCCCATCCCACAACCAACCCTCATGTCACCCTGTCTAGAAATAGGAACCCACTAATACCTCCTACCAACACCATCGGTAGCACCAATCCTGTCGCTATCATGGTATCACAAGCCATATGTCCTGCCCTCATCTCTACTTCCAGATCCTAAAACACTCATCTCAGTGCATCCTTGGATCCTAAAACACTCACCTTAGAGCATCCTTGTCTCCCTCTCGATCATAAGGAACCAACTCTCAAACGATTGGTATCCTCTGTATCCTATATACATCCTCTAAGGTGACTATCATTTCACCCATCAGCAAATGAAAAGTGCATGTCTTTGAGTGCCATTTCTCAGTTAATGCAATCACCAATCCCATGTTCACCCGAAACTCAAGCATGTACATAATATATCACAATCCCATAGCCTCAACTGCTTCTCTATCCTCAAATGTTAGCTCTACTCATAAAATCTGAGTTGAAGGGAATCTCTCTTGTGACTCTAGCATAGGTAGGTCCTCCTACAGTCAAGCAAATCAACTATGTCAATCCTAGTGGTACTCCCTGTTCATCACAAAGTGTTGCTTTTTATCCCTAGTGTTTATATCTATCATATGGCACTCTATCCTAGTGGTACTCCCTTGTTCATCACAAAGTGCTTCTTTTTATCCCTAGTGCTTATATCTATCATATGGCACTCTATCATAGTGGCATTCCATGTTCATCATAAAGTGCTGCTTTTTATCCTAGTGCTTATATCTATTATATGGCACTCTATTCTAGTAGCATTCCCTGTTCATCACAAAGTATTTATTTTATCTTATCTTCTAGGGCACCTTCTTCAGTGTATCCTCTTGAGTAGCTTGTCTAATTGACAATGTATCTTCTATCATATAATTATCAATTTTAGCCTAATCGAATTTACAACATATGTTCTATCACAGAATTATCAATCCCTATGGCACTTCCTATTCATCACAAAGTTCCTCGCTCTATCCTATCCTAGGGCCTCTGCTTGAATGTATCCTCTTGAGTAGTTATCCTAATTGGCAACATATGTTCTATCACAAAATTGTTATTCCCAGCTCTATCTACTATGCTAGTCTTCCCTAGAGGACCTACTTGAGTGTATTCTCTCAGCAGCTTATCTGATCAACATCTTAAGTTTATCACAAAACTATCAATTCAACCTTGAAGACATAAACGCGCATTCGTGACACAAACGCACTTACATACTTCATAGACATTTATGCATTTCACAGATGTGCCCGCAACACATAGACATGCCTCTATTCTTCCTAGATGTGCCTGCACTTTGCAAATGTGCTCACATTTGACATAGATACTTTTCCAACCATAGATGCGGTTAAACTCAACATATACATGCCTAACCTACCCAGACGCCCCTAGCACTAATGTAGATGCATCTTCCCGTCTTTTGACCTACTTGACATTTTTTTTAGAGCTACCTAATGCACATTTATTACCCTACCTAGAATGCATTTATGGCAACAATTAATGCATCGAGGTATGAGGTTTTGTGGTACTCACTAGCTCTCCTACATTTGCTGGCCTATGATATCAATGAACGCGATCAAATCTGTGCACCAATGCCATCACTGCCGATTGCTCTTTGCTCTCTCTGCACTTTGATCTCTTAGGTGTGTGGATGACAATGAATATGTTTTCCCTCATAGTCTATCTTGTAGACTATGCTAACCCTAGTCTCCCATGTCAGTCTTCTTTATCCTGTGACTTTGTCACTCTATCCTATCTTGTCAGTCCTTTCTCACCTTTCTTACTTATCAAGAGATTGTCTACAATCTTTTCAAATATTTTCATCCAATCTCTCAAGGGTGTATATCATTTCCTTCTTAGGGAAACTTTTTATTAGTTCATCTTATCTTTTTTGAAACAACACGACAAGCTGCATTGTCTCAAAGAGGGGCAAAATGTAGAGACCTAAAATTGTCCTATCTAATTAAATAAATATTTTTATTTATTTAATTATTTTAGCCTAATTCTTCTATTAATTAAATAAATCTTTATAATATTTAATTTATTTATTTATCCTCTTCTAGCCTTATTTCTCATTTAAATAAATAATTTTATTTATTTAAATTATCCTTATCCTAAATTAAATAAATATTTTATTTATTTAATTTATCCCACTTCTTCTATTAATTAAATGAATCTTTATTTATTTAATTAATTCATTAACCGTTTCTACACATGACACATGTCATTCATCTCTTAATTCCTACACTACCTACCCTCTTATTATTTTCTTATTTTCTCTACCTACCCTCTAATCCTAGCCAACCATTTATCTTTTACACCTCTCAATATTATCCCTCCATTTTCTATAGTATTTTCTATATAAGGAGATGATTTCTTTATTATCAATTCTCCCAAGCATTCTAGCATTTGAACTTTCATATGCGATCAAGCCTACTTGTAACCACATTTCAGTTCTTTGTTGAGCTCTTGTGCACACATAAAATTTTAGAGCAAATATATCAACCAAGATCAATGGAGATAGGAAGAGTGGAGATTCAAACCCTATTAGACATGTGATGGTATAATCTTTTTGATTTCATTGATTTTCATTGTCTTAGGTAATCTTCATATGTTATTGTGGATCTTTGTTGTTGTTAGGCTAAGGTTTTTTGGTTGAATCTATTCAATCTTTCAATATTGTTGATTCCATTTTTACCATAAACAATAACAATTTAATTCAAAAGTAGTAAGCTTGCCAATGATGGAGTCAAGAGTTACCTTAGTTTTAGAAATAGACTTTAGCTCCTGAATAGTTGCAACTTAGATAGAATAGACCAGTAGCAGGGTTCTTAGTACCTTACTGATCATTGTGGAATCTTCCACTTTACCTCCTACACTCTTAATTTCACTGACTATCTCTTTTATCCTTTGACCATACTAGTGGATATTATCACCTTTAGCCATTTGCATGTCATCACATTTTCCTCTTAGACTTTCCTCTTTAGCAATCTTAACATGTTCATCACCACTATAAATCTCTTCAATTTTTTTCCATGCCTTATATGCAATTTCAAGACCATGAATATCTACATACTCTGCATTAGACACAGAACTGATAATAGCCTCCAATACTTGATGATTTTCTTGTTTCTCTCTCTTTTGATCATTAGTCAACATCCCAGCAGGTGAAACATAATTAGTATCGACATCTTCCCAATACTAGCTTCCCAAACTCTTGATATAAATTTTCATTCTATCACTCCATATCCTGTAGTTCTCTCTATTACACTTCAGACCTTCATTCTTCATCATGATCAATAGATATTTACCCCAAGTTGTTAGGCTTAGACCTTAGAGGACCTGATACACTCTAATACTAATTGATGGTATGATGAAAGAATAAGTATCCAGTCAACTACTGAGAGGAGGGGGGTGAATCAGTACATAGAAAAACTAATATAAACTTCACCAATCTCAAAAATCAATCTCTAAAAGTAAACTTAGAATAATAACGCTGTCAGGATAAAAACTCATAAGATAAACCAGTTTTCTGTTACAACAAATTAACAGTAAAAAACTTCTTCATATCTCATTGCTTCTGGTTATCATGACTTATAAAAAATAGTTAAGCAGTTGAGTAAATAAACCATGAAAACATAACCACAAAACATTCACCACTTGACACAAATATTTTTGACGTGGAAACCAAAATAGGTAAAAAACACGGTGAGATGACACTCACAAGATAACTATCTGAACTCTTCTGAAATTTCCCCTGTTAGGAGCCTAGCCTATTAAAGATTTACAAAAATTCCTGTTAAGAAATGATCCTATTAGGAATCACCCAGTTAAGGGATTGACTATAAATTCCTTCTTAGAAGCAATACCCTGTAAGGAGTAACCTCGGTAGAGGATTTCAAAATCCAATCTAATGGACCACCTTGTTAGATGACTTGATTAACACCAAGCTTGTTAGATCTTACCTAGTTAGGGGATTTCAATTTTGCTATAATTATTAGAAAACAATAGGAGTTTGTTGATCTTTCTGAATAATACTATGCTTGCTTGATCACATACATTTCATGTTCCTATCTACCTTTACTCAAACTACAGATAAATCATCCAGTTTGGTAACCACACTTTCCACTGAATTTTGTCTCTCTCTTTGCCAACTCTCTAAAACTAAACCAATTCATTGACCTTAAATAAAAATCAATCAGGTTGGTAACACAACAAAAACCTTGAGATTACAAACAAATCGGTTCAAGTATGACCATTGGATTACATAACAATCTCTATGCATCAAACAAGAAAACCTTGATCGCTCCTTGATCACCACTTCATTGAACTTATTAACTCATCACGCACTTTTCATTAGATGTAATACATTTGCTCATTCCCTAGACAAAAACCGTTATAACAACTCGATAAAATCTCCTGGAATTGTCTTCATTCAATAATCATGCATGTCATCATCATTACTGCTCATCATCAAATCATAAACCAGTATAACCAATTCACCCAACTTAATCAGTTAGGGTTTATCAAAAACAACATGTAGGGTTTACCGGTTACATCAATAGTTAAGGTTTACACCAGTTATCGGTTCACTCCACAAATTATTCCTACCGGTTACAGTAACAATATTACAACAATATCAATAATATCATTACCGGTTTAATTGACGTCAATGACAACATAACATATCTTTAATGCAATCTTCATGCAAATGCCAACATAGTACCATCGTACATTTCAATTGAGCTTGTCCTCAAATCTGGAATATAAGAAGAGATCTTAGTAGCAATGTGTGAAGTAGGACTACCAAAAAGAGAATCAAGAAGATCCACAATATGATTCATGTGGTGAGAAGCACCAAAATGAAGAATCCAATTAGAATTGGTAGAAGACAAAGCATGATATGAGAGAGCTTACCATTTTCCCATAGAAGAACACTTAGAAATGAAAATATTGTGCTTCCTTGTATCTTCTCCAATGTTAGCTTCACAAATCATTGTGCATTAGCCTGCCTAAATTTTCCACAAAAGGAAAAATTCTCCATCTTTTTTTGGACTTATAAGATAACTCTCCTAATTTAGAAGGAGAAGGATGAGAAGGAGGTTTATCCTTTTGATCATTTCTCGCCTTAGGCTTGGGGAGAGACTCACCACTTGAGGAGGAATTTGTATTGGTCTTATTCTTATGCTCACCCTTTCCTTTGGAAGAATGAGCCATTAAAGCATGACTTTTAGGAAGAGAATCCATTTGAATCAACTTGGCCTACTCCCTAGTCAAACAATCTTAAAATAACTCAAAATCAGGCATCTTATGGTATTCTCCCATATAATACATAGTAGAATAGAAGGTAGAGGAAAGTCCTTGAAAATGACCTCTAAGCTTAGACAGAATCAATAAAATACACTCCTTATCTTGTTTGGCATGACAACAATCTTTTAGTTTAGACCAAATTCACTTGAATTGTGCAAGTAAATCCTAAATAGAGGATTGGCTTCAAGATACAAGATCCTAAATTGGTATACCTTACCATACAAATCAACAAGCTTATCCCATACTTATTTATGTGTTGTACACTCAATAATGTGAAACAACAAATTATCTAACGTGCATAAATGTACTAATGAGTCCTTTTGCCTCATACATTTTTTCCATGAATAAACTACTGAAATGGCAGTAAATTTATATTGGTCAATATCCAACAAGTAAAAAAGACCTTGAGATTGCAACAATTGCGACATATTGAGCTTCCATGTGTGATAGTTATGTGGTGGGGTGAGAAATTCAATCCTAGGGCCCAACATTTGATTAGGGTTGTCCTTTCTTTTTTGGAATCTATTTTGATGCCATCTCTGAGCCCATACTATAGTTAGCCTCTCTATGATCTCTACAAGGGCACTAGAGGTAGAAGAATTTCTCTTCTTCAATTTCAACCTACTGCATTCAATGTTTCTTCTATGCATACAACCTAACTTCTTGCCTAAGTACCCTAACCACTACAACCTTCATTCTAGCATATATCAAAGAGTCTCCATTGGCCAAGTATGCTTCAACACCCATTGTAGTCCCTAGTGTTTTTCCAATTTCCTCTAACTATTATTCAAACTAGTATTCAATTAGCAGATCCACACTGGAGATTCGTAAGGATTCAACATAATTGGATTAAAATTAGAAGTCCAATTTTTCATATATAATGGAATTTCCTTCATCATCCATAATCACCCCAAAATAATTGTTTCCTTTTCCTCTTGTTTGGAAAATATTAAAATGAAAAATCCTTTAGGCATGAATTTTAAAATAAACTCAATTCTCTATGAATCCTTGATCCATATCCGTATTATCTCCCTATCTTTTTTTGGCCCTTTGAATCTACAGATAGCTTCAAAGTTTTCTATTAATTCTCTATCAACTGCAACTTCTTCTGAAACACAATTATTTGTACACCATAATGATCATTTTCCTTACATTCCTCTTCCCCACTAATTCCATATTCTTTTCCATCTCCATTTTTGTCATTGTTGTTATTTCCAATTTCTCTCTACAAATTCTCCATTCTTGTTTTTTTAATTTTACTACAAGGCTCAAGAACTATAATTAGTTTTATGTAAAGAAAATTATCATTTAATAAAAATATATATTTTCATTGTAATTGTTCATGTAATTAATTATTCATCTTGGATATTATTAAACCTTATTAAAGTTTACTTAGGAAATGAATTTCATAGTATTTTGGGTATGAGAAACTTGGGTGTTTGTGTCACATTGGGATAGTGTGTGTAGGAGAATTTCCACCTTTTGTGGACTTATCTTGTTGTTACATTCTACATTCAATGGGTGATCCACCTCATGTGCAATATTATATTGTTTCTCCTACCTACCCACACCTATTTCCTACCTACCCTTGTTTCTTATTGAGCCACATGTCATGTTTGTTTGCTCACATATCCATATAGCCTTGCCTATATAAGAAGGCTCATATTCATTGTATGTAATGATTGATGATCCAATTGATCAATATTTTCAACTTGATACAATACAGTTTATTTATATCATCAATTTTGTCTCTCTATTGTATTTTTCATAGAGCACTTGATCTTGGCAAAATCTCACAATAATGTTTATATTATACTATAACTAACACTTGCATTGGAAAAGATGATACCCCCACAAAGTAGACTATTTATTTGTGTCTTTGGTGGGTGTTTGGTTGTCTAGTTTTTTGGTGTCTAGTTGTGTTTTGATATAGCTTTTCTTATCTATTGGTTTAATGTGTGTTTTCATTTTGGTCTTATGTTGGGTGCTCATCCCTCATGGGTCTCAGGTGGTTTCTTTGTAGCGATTATGTAAAGGTTCGACCCTATCCCACTTTAATCAATCAAAAGAAAAATATTAATTTTTTAAATAAATCATTGATAATCCATTAATAGTATATTTTCCTCCAACGATATT